>NW_027176340.1:12500-85000 GCF_023349555.1 Cebidichthys violaceus | reverse complement strand
TTTGAAATGAAATGTTTGGATCACAGGAGTCCACTGGAGTTTAATTCTAAAAAATACTACAATGCTAATATTAGTGTAGTCTGATCTTCACCTGCCACTGTGCCGAAGTACCAGGTTTAAACACAATGAACAGACATGAAAATAAAGGAACTACACAGCATTCGAGTTCATTTAGAATTTGAAATTGAACGTTATAAATGATTCTTTGAGCTTCCAACTATTCGGTTAAGACATAGAGTTGTCATATATTTATGAGTTTCATATTGCGTTGACTGATTGGGGGGGCACTCCATTTACTCCGGTGTCTTTGCACCTTGAGTATTCCCCAGTCCTGTGTTTAGAGGATCGACTAGCAGTGGACACTTGGGAACGTTGCTTCAATCATGAACACAGGAACGGAGAGAAAGTAGCACAACAGCCCCAAAGGAATGAACACTTGTCTTTTCACAGCAACCTAATAGTTCTGTTGAACTGTTTGCTTTCAGGAAGGGTGAGGCTAAGCTCCACAGTCTACACACCCATAGGTGTAACCCTATGACTCTGACTGTTGAGCCACGCTCAAACACACACACACACACACACACACACACACACACACACACACACACACACACACACACACACACACACACACACACACACACACACTCCTTCCGTTGGACAGAGAAGACTTCCTACTGAATGTCTCTTGACTACAGCCACACCTCTACAGAGTCAGGTAGTAAAGCTGCAGGTACAACAGGTCCGGACAGCTCTCTGACTCTATTTAATGAAACAAGATTAAAATCAGTTCTGGATTCTTGTCGGAGACACTAATCCTGCAAAGATACAGATCCAGTCAGAGTGATCGGAATGAAAGATTATCTGATTGTGAATTTATTTTCAGAACTTTCTTCACCTTTCTGTAACAACAGAGTTGTTTAGTATGAAGTTGTTCTTAGCCATGCTAACAACATGGCTCTATGGATGGGAATGTCAGTCCACTACTTGGCCCGGACTGAAATGTCTCAACAACTACTGGATAGATTGACATTTGGTACACATATCCATGCTTTGCAGAGGTTGAATCCCATTGGCTTTGGTGATCCCTTTACTTTTTCCTGTAACTCCAAGCCGGTCAAAGTTTCAACATCTACCAGATGGGTTGGCACCAAATTGCACACAGACATCCATGATTTCCAGAAGGAAAACCTTGACCCTGATTGCCCTTTAGCGCAAACATGCAATGTTGTGTGAAATGTCCCAACAACTGTTGGAGAGGCTGCCATGAAATTTGGTGCACACATCCTATGTGTGAATTGCAACCACTTTGGTGATCCTCTGACTTTAAATCCAGCATCATCATAAGGTCAAAATACTTTGGTTCATGACCAGATACCTCCTGAAATGACATTCCCATCAGCCGCCTAGTTTGTCTAATCAGCATTAGAAAATATGAACCTGCTAACACACTCAAATAAAATAGTGACCATGGTAAATATTACCTGTTGAACATCAGCATATTAGCATTGTCATTGTGAGCATGCTGACATTAGCATGTAATCTAAGCTCAGCCACACTTTTGTTGATGGAGGTTTAGCCAAATGAAACGAACGAGTTACATTCCAATATTTAAAGACAAAAACATTCCAGTTTAGACAAAAGTGCCTGGATCAAAGAGGATCTACTGACTTCACTTTAACTCCATTCAAACATAATTAATAATACAGGATTAGTTATAATACGTTTTGTGATCAAATATCTCCTCTCTTCACTCAGACCAAAAGTCATTTTTTCAGACAATAATCTAATTATCAACAGTTTCAAACTAAAAAAATACATGTACAACAAATGTGCTCTGACCAGGTTTGAATCACTGACTAGCTCTGCTAGGCTAATCACCTAACTGCCCTATAAGTAAGAAACACATCAGTTATGCTAATTAGAAAACCATGTCATCCAGTATTTTAGTGATTGATCATGTTATTTATATTTTTAAACTTTTCTGAGGACCTTCCTCAAAAACCAATTTAAGGAAAACTTGAGGAGATATTTGTGAATGGGGTCCTTGTTATTACTGACAGGAATGATAGCTACGTATGACTCGGGTTGTAATATACTGTGTTCATCATTAAGCACATATGGCTGTTTCTAGAAACAAACATGACACCTTCCAATTAGAGAACAAACATTGTTGTAGTATATTGCGATTGAAAAAAATAATAATCATATGTGAACTGACAAAAAGAGAATCTTGGATCAAATATGACTTGTTTTCTATTTCTGCCAGAAGATTACAGCCAAAACCCAGAAAGCTGCTTACCCAAGCAGTAACTACTCCTTTGTTGAATGATGTTGCACATTGAGTTACATCTATGTGCAGTTTAGACAAAAATGTATCTCCAAATAAACCGTCTCATAAAAAGTCAAGTTCATACTGTAGATTTAGACAGAGAGCAGCAGGGCCGTAAACAGAAGTGGTTGGACAAGAATCAGCAGACAGCTTTGAAGGAGGCATGCTGGGACAGGACCACAGAGAGTCTGAGCCCCACCTCTACGACACCCTGAAGGAGACGAAACACACACTTGGCTTCAGCTGGCCAGCATACACGTTTCAACCAGCCGTCACTGTGAAGTCTGTCCTGTACATACGTTCTGCTATGGTTCCTTCACGTGTGGTCCTCCTCTCCCTGCTAAGCTGACACCACCTGCCTCTGATGATGGCCTAGTCTTAACTAAAGTCTGTAACAGCTCACTACTGCAGCACAAACACCTGAAGTGTTGACTACATACCGATCAAAGAGGTGCACTACATCATGGTGTACTGTTTAGAAAAGAGCTAAACTTTTGAGACATTGCAATGCAATGACCGGCAAAGCTCTGGATTGGCCAATCTCAACTTTTCAGAGTCTTCAAACAGATCTGTTATTGATCTCCATCAAACTAGACTTGAGTACATTTTACTATCGCATACTCCTGTGTCTGGTATGTGACCTGTTTCAAGTCTCAAATTTTCATGAACCCAGCAAAAACATAAATGAACATGATGATGCACAGTTTACTTTTGTGTCCTATTCTCTTTTAACGATACATAAGAGTTCCAAATGACTTCTCTTAAAATACAGTTTTTCTAACCTACGTTGCTTTAAGACCAGTCTTTAAGCGGCTGTAGCGGGCTAGTCTTAAACAATGAAGATTGTATCAAGTGAAACTCGATGGCCTGATGAATCCATTGGTACCATGTCATGCTAGCTTGGCTAGGACGGGGCTGAATAATGCTCCAGATTGTCGAAGACTTCTCACACTCACTTCAAGATATCTGAAGGAAACTGAATTCTATCCTACCCAAAAGTCTCCTCTTTAGACTAGACAGGGCCACTTCTACACTACGCTAATCAAATGCAGTTTTGGTGAAAAAAACCATGCAGTTGTTTTCATGCGGTATAAATGTGTTATTTTTGCCTATTCTAAAAATGATTTCTGCATGAACATACCTGCATAAATTGGGTGTAACTAGCAGCCATTTCATTGTAGTGAGACTATTTTTCAAAACTTGACGTTACTGTGTAATGTATCTAGGATGATCACAGAGTCATGAAACATTCCAACCACAAACTACAGACCTAGGGCATTCAGGGGGTTTTCTCGGTATATTGACAATAAGGGGATTTCTGAGCAGTATCCACAGAAGTGCTCACCATCCAACGACGAAAAACACAAATCTGACAGAAATCTGCAAATGTGGAATGTTTTTGAAATCACAGACCACCTTTTTCAGTGGGGTTCTTCAAGGTCTTGGTGTCTTAATGTGGTATTTTGGAGGGATTGTCGATCATTTTTATGAATTCTCAAGTTGTAAAGAAAAACTTGATAGAGCATGGGGAAGGCATCATAGACTTCCATCACAATGTTCTAAGCCCCTTTTTAGTTTCACAATTTATTTTACTTTATTATTGCAATAATTATTATGTATTATAATTTATTATTCAATTTAATTTCTGGTTTATGACTAGAACAACTTGACACACACTACTTAGTTGCATCTCAAATCGATCTTCAGGTCCCCAGTGTTTCAGATGATGATCCCCTTTAAGACCCCCCCCCCCCCCCAAAAAAAAGAAGAAGCGAAAAACAGGTGTATATGGGTCTATTAGAGTGACACACACTCATTAATCAAGTTTAAACACAATCTGAATTTCCCAAATTCTAATTCCAATTTACAGTAAAGTAGACAGACCCTTCTAGAGAGAGAGACCTGATGGCAGTATGATGATCCGCCAATTAACCAACAGCCAACAAAAGAGCAGAAGAACGAGTAAAGGGGATTACATTACATTACAGTCATTTAGCAGACGCTTTTATCCAAAGCGACTTACAATAAGTGTATTCAACAGAGGTATTCAAGAGAAAGAGAACTACTAGTCACCAGAAGTCATAAGTGCATCTTCTTTTTTTAAACAAGCATCTAAGAGCATAAACCAGAGAGAAGTACAGAAACAAACCAATACAAATACAATAAGTGCAACAAACTACTATGAATACAGTAAGTGAAACAAACTAGTGTGAATACAATAAGTGAAACAAACTAGTGTGAATACAATAAGTACAATAAGTGGAAGGCTCAGCGTAGTACTTGTTGAAGAGATGAGTCTTCAGCCTGATGAAAGATGGGCAGCGACTCTGCTGTCCTGATGTCAGTGGGGAGTTCATTCCACCATTGTGGGGTCAGGACAGAAAACAGCCGTGACCGGGTCGATCGGGCTCAGAGACCTCTGAGCGACGGGGCAACCAATCGCCCCGAGGCAGCAGAGAGAAGTGGTCGGGCGGGGGTGTGGGTCTTGACCATGGTCTGGAGATAGGAAGGAGCTGTTCCTTTCACCGCCCTGTCGGCCAGCACCAGAGTCTTAGACTGGATGAGCTCTTACAGGGAGTCAGGGATAACAATATACCAATCTCCTTTTAGAGAAGCATAGTATAAATACAACACAATGACTAATCCAAAGATCACAAAACCAATTAAAATTGACCAATAAGATCAAGCAGGTCACCACAGCGTGGCAAGCTGATGGTGTCCTCACAGTCATAGTCAGAGTCAACAGCTAAACAAACAGCTCTGTTGCACTGCTCCCAGACCAGCGGGATCAGAAGAGGGCCAAGTTCCACATCAACTGAAAATATGTACAAAAATGTTGCAGTAGGTGATGCAGGCTGTCTGATGAACACCTCAATGTCGGCCAGAGTTTCACAATAGATTAATTACCTTAAAAACAAGTTGGGTATGCTGTGTTGCGTATAAAACATTTAGTTAAATTTTTTAAACTATTAAAATGGTGTATAGTGGGGCTGGAGAGCCAGAGTCCGGATGTGGTTTCCTTAGCTTAGCATTTAGACTGGAAGCAGGGCTCTGTCAACCTACCCAGAACAGTCTCCCTAGAAATAACATCCAGATGATTGACTGTGACCACGCTGTATCTGTCACTCAGCCTTCAGAACCACCTCAGAAGAAGAACTTTGATTCAAAGGCCTTGTCATAATCTCTTATGTTTACTTTCCTATCTCTATTTTTATTTGTTTCCAATATATTTATAGCGTTACTCTTGAAGATAAATTTAGTCTTTTAACTGTGCTGTATTTGCAACACCATGATTACTCATTTTAATATTACACATTGAAGTTATTTAATATTAACTCTATAGTAAGATTGGAAAGGAAACAGAGTGTCCAGTCAGGACATTAGCGCCTTAATCCTTGGCAAGCTGTCAAAGCCACCCTGAGTATATTTGCTTAGTCTATCTCCACTCCAGGTGTGTGTGTGTGTGTGTGTGTGTGTGTGTGTGTGTGTGTGTGTGTGTGTGTACACACAGTGGGTACATGCACTGGACTTTGCACCAGAGCTTGTACTGGGCATGCAAAGAAAGAGAACAACAGAAAGGACTAAATGTTCTGAAAAGTGAATAAAACTGATAACGACAAACAGTGAGTGCAGGAAGAGAAGAGGCACAGAGAGAGGAGGAGATAAAAGAGAGCTGGAGACAGAGAGCTGTCAGTGTGTGTGTGTGTGTGTGTGTGTGTGTGTGTGTGTGTGTGTGTGTGTGTGTTACACACTGATGCTGAAGGGGAAACAAGGCTAACTTTCCAACTTATATAAAGCTTTACTCAGCAGTTTCAGATCCAGCTAACCTACATTACATCCTCATCGTCTCATCTTTATTCAGCTCTGACAAACAGCTCTGTCAGGTGGTATACTGCTGCTCCTCTGGAGCTGTTTGTCCCCAACTGTCAGAGCTGTGGATGTGATTCCTGAGGATCTGAGGAAACACAGCCGTGATCTGTTTGTCAGGAACAGCAATTATACAATTAATATGTTTTTGGCCCTTGTCATTGCCTCCCATCAAACACAAACCTTGCAGAGAAGTCCCACTGTGCCTTTAGACTACAAGGATGTTTTCTATACTGGGGCATGGTCTGTCCATCTTGGACATCACGGATATGATGCTACTAAATTGGATGTCAATGGAAGGCATGATAAAAACCTGCATCAGCCAAACTGTTGATGATGACTGTTTACTCAAGCAGCTTGTTGTCAACTTTGTTAGAGCTCAAAAATAGGCAAAGAGAGACTCCACACCAATAACCAATATGATGAACCTTACAGGGTTTCCAAGTGCAAGGGGATGGTTCTGGTGCATTGTTTGTGGGAAATTAAAACAATTAGCGACATCATATACACAACATCAACATAAAGCAATATCTGATAAAAAATAAGACACAGGAATGAGAATCTGATCAAACGTTAAAACCCAGACTAATGGACGTCCACATTTAATGTAGCCTCCCCAACTGAACATTAAACCATCAGTCCTCCACTCTAATTGGACTGAGAGACTCTAGTTCCCATGGGGCTCTTCAACTGTCATAAAGAACATCATGTGACTCAGGCATGAAGCCAGTCAGCTTCTATCAATCAACCAGAACCAAACCAACACCCTTAACTAAGCCACAGTGATGAAATCAAGGAACAAGTTCAAACATCAGTAAATCCTGCTTTTGCAATGACCATGAATATTGCACAAGGACCAGTTTTCAATGGTTGGAGCAATGGTTCTTTAAGGACTTGCTTATACTCCTAATAAACCTACAGCCAACAGCCTTTCAAAACCACAACATCTCTCACACTCTTAAATGACCCAATGTGTTCCTACATAGAACCCATTGTTTTCCACTAACGTATGAGCATTGAAAGTCATATGCACTCATTATATTCCCCAGCACCCCAGCATGCAATGCAATAACACATAGACCTCCCAGTACCCTCTGTCTCTGCGCCGGGATGTTACTGACCTTAAAGGCAAACTTGCGGGTGATGTTATCCGAAGGCTCCACTCCTTCGATCTGGAAACTAAGCAATGGCAAACTTCCTAGCACCGTGTCCTCCTTCTCATCTATGAGGAGAAAAATGAATGTGTAAAAACCTCCTCGAAAGAATCAGAGAAACAGAATCCATGATCCAGGGCATGGCTACAACTAATGTATGAGAGAAATAACAATTACAGCCTGAGCCAGTTCATTCAACCTGCAGGATAAAAGACAGCAACACAGAGGAGGAGTGTTCAGAGCCCAAACATGAGCGTGGAATCCAAGCCGCTCTCCTCCCAGCACACTCTCTGCTCCCACGGTGACAGCTTCCTAGAATAGATATCCATTATGGTCCGAGGGTCCCTGTGATAAGCAGCGGTAATGGCTCACACACACACACCGGGATACAGCGGTGATAAATAGAAGGTCTGTAGAAGGAGAGCACCGGTGCTGACTAAATAATGGAAGGAGGCATAAAAATTTCAGCAGTTTGAAAAGGAATACACTCCTCTCTCTGTGACCTCCTACCTCTTATTTCCCGAATGTAGCTCTGCAACGACACTGTCTCTACTGAGTGTGAGTGTTTATGTGTGGGTGTGTGAGAGAGAGAGAGAGAGAGAGAGAGAGAGAGAGAGAGAGAGAGAGAGAGAGAGAGAGAGAGAGAGAGAGAGAGAGAGAGAGAGAGAGGTCTGGGGGAGGGGGAAGTGCTTGTGCAATCATACAATACCCTGAATCCTGCTCTGTGTGTGTGTGTGTGTGTGTGTGTGTGTGTGTGTGTGTGTGTGTGTGTGTGTGTTGTGTGTTTGCGCGAGATAATGATCAGCCCACGTGACTCAGTGTTGCAGGAATCTTGGCCCCCAGCCAACTGTACCTGCTGCTCGTCTGCGCCAATGACACACACACACACACACACACACACACACACACACACACACACACACACACACACACACATGCTTAAAGGGACAGCAGGTAAATAGAAACACCTCTGCCTTTCTCCTGTTCATGTCTACCGCTCACATTTGAATGATTTATTGATGTCTGTATTTATAGACTGAAACCATGAACATGCATCCAGTGACCCTGTGATGATGATACAAAGTGACAAGAAGGAAAAAAACGCTTAATAATGACTTACACGTTTTATCAGTATTTTCACAGGTGAAATTATATAAATCATATTTTTCTTACTTACTAAGAGTGAGTATCTATCCATGCAGATGATTTGGTTTCATTGGTCAAGCTTTGATATATCTGCCACCACCCCAATACAATGGAGGAGATTGGAATGTCGGTTGAGGTACTCACAGTATTAAGACATGACAGTAACACTTGATTTTAACAGCTGTATTAACAGCTGTATGTAAACAGTTAATATGTGTTTTTAACACCCTTTTTGTGTTTATTGATTAAAAAGTCAACAACTATAACTGCTACTGTGAAGCATTCATTATTGCTGTATGAACTGAAGATAAAGATAACATATGACATTTATTATTTTATGTATTTTTGTCATGAGTCCTTCTTGATCTCTCACTCTCATTCATTCATTAATTCTGTCTGGTTTCCGTGAAACTAACTCTCTTTTCATTTCAGACCTAGCAGATGAGAGAGAGTCCTGAACCAGGCAAAGGGACCCATCTTCGTTTTGTTTTTAATCGGTTCCTTTTTCGAATGCACCTAAAACGGTAGAGCTTAAGGAACTTGCCAGTACCAGGCTCACCACTGCAGAACAACAGCGCCGTCTTTGGGGGAATTGCTGCAATTTGCGACCAGAGGAGCAAACCTTTTGAGTAAAAGGAAAGGCTCACCAGTCAACCAAAGGGCGCCGGTGAGCCGAGCCTTCCTCTCCAAAAGGCAGTCTCACCCCTTGCTCCATGCCCATGTTGGAACTACAGAAATGTCTAACCTACCACCCAGCTAGAGATTCAGCAGGATTCCCTTCCCCAACCCATAAACACAAGCGCTCTCGATTGACCACTTTGATATTCTGATACAGAACATCGGGGCATGTTGTGTAATCACCACAAATCTCTAACATTCATAATCCACATATTGACTGGTGCACAGGCTCCATTTTTCAATGGAACAGCCACTGCCACAGCATTCTGACCAGAAGCTTCATACCTGTACCTTTTTTCTCAAGCAAGCTCACGCCAAAGGAACACAACAATGACATGGCATTGGTTGGGTTAGGGTCTTATAGTCAACCAGGTAAAAACATAAATAAATGAATGAATAATAAAAAAATTGCCATGTTTACTTCTGGTTCCACACGGGACACAGGCCCTGATCCTGGGCGGAAGTCCTTGTAGTGGCAAAAACTCCTTTTTCCTTTAACCCCTATTTTGATGTCCTATTGTTTTTACCACGTGGAGAGTTCGGGTGCATTATGTCTGACTCGCAGCCTTGTTTCCAAAAGAAATCCAGAAGGAGCTTATTGTTCACTCTTGCTTAGAATTTATTGCAAAACAAACATAATAGGAAAATACGAATCAGTTGTTTCAGTGTCCTTAGGTTTTCACTGCAGCGTTGCCGATGCCATTCACCAGCAGACGCTTTCACAGGGCTGAGGCTGAGGTCAAAGGCGGTATCTGCTGTCACCAGCTTTCTCCACCTCACCGTGCGTCATGCCCACCAACTTATAGGAGTGCCCTCCTCACCTGTGGGGCGTGCACACTTTCAAACACAAATAAAGAAAAAATATCAGTAATTTACATACATAGACATGAACTTAAATGCCGTTCCTACAGTCCTGTTTGACCTATTCATCCACCACAAATGAAGCTCTAGTGTAAGTTCAGTCAGACGGACTATAGTCTTGCATGCCTAGGCCCGTAGTTTATTTCCCATACATCTGTCAATCAGAGCTCACTCATTATTTCCTTGCTGTCATTGTTTGGGGCTGTCAATCATGATATCAGCTGTTTAGATCAGCTGGTCTCTTCTATCCATTATCTCAATGAAACAACTACATCGTTAGCCTATCATCTTGCTGCTGTCTCTTTTTAAATATGATTGTCTCCCCACCTTCAGTACGTTCATGCTCCTGTTACACACCCCTCCATGATGCTTAGGTTGCATATTCTGATTCTGATTCTGATTCTAAGAACCTGCTGCTGGACACCAGCGTTGAAGGAGGCCGTCTAGTCGAAAAAAGAGGCCTTTCGGACTTGGTTGGCCCAGGGGTCTTTAGAAACAGCAGACTGTTCTGGAGACCCCTGTGTTCTGTTGCCTATTGGCCAAACGGGCAAAGGGAGGTCTAGTAGGAGTTTGGGGAGGCTATTTCGGAGGCTATTTCAGTTGGCAAGCTCAGTCGAAAGTCAAGTTTTAGATTCACTAGTCTATTTATCGACACTCACCTATGGTCAAGAGCTTTGGGTAGTGATCGGAAGAATGAGATCAAGGACGCAAGCTGCCGAAAATGAGCTAATGAGTGGAGCCATTGCTCCTTTGTGTCGAAAGGGGCCTGCTGAGGTGGATTGGGCATCTGATCAATTGCATCAGCGATTTGTTTAGCGGTACCAATGTGGAGCATGCATATCATGTCTAATTGTGCTGAAAAAAATACCTAATCTAGATAGAAAAATTTATAAAATCATGGAAAATTCCAAACTAGTTAAATTGAATTAAGCATATGGATTGTAGAGTATTTATCATTTACATCAGATTTTAGCCAAGTCAAAGAGAAGAAATATCTGAAATATCACATATTTACTAAAAGTTCAACACGTTTGTCCTAACAGACATTCATGCCAGCACAAGCTGTTCCTTGGAGGACTCAGAGATAGCCCTGTAAAACACAACCTATACAACAAAAGTCCTGCACTTTTTCTCCTCCACTTGTGCCCATTTTTTGGCCCTTGGTCCCTGCTGGCATAGCAATCACAGTGGTAAATTGCACTGTCACAAATTCCTCCCTCCATCGCTCCCTCTCTCTAAGCCTTCTTTTCCAAAACACAGCTGGGCCAGGGAGAGACGGGGGGAAGGCTGGTACAAAACAGACGTGATCAGAATAAAAAGAGGAACCCCCAGCACAGAAGGAATTAACGTCAAAATAAGAAAGAAATGAAAAGCATGCACTTTAAGATGTTTGTAAAATAATCACAGCCTTGACCGAGAATATTTAGTTATGGTTACAGAGTAAGGAAGAGAAATGGGACAAAGACCAGTGTATTAAATCAGGAACAAAGAAAAATAAATAGTGCAGCAGTTAATCCGGAAGAGATTGTTCTGTTGCCTGTTACTCTTATCACAAAGTGTTTTCTGTGTACATCTTCTGGGACTATCCTGGCTTTATTGCTGGGATTCTCCACAATGTTATTCAAGCCCTGAGGTCGAGGACAAACAGGAGTAACAACAGATTACTGAGACATGAGCCCTACAATACAGGACAGTTGCTGTAGGACAAGAAAAAGACAAATCCCCTGTAGTCATAATAAGACTGGAATACCACTGCAATTTTCACAGGCAGGGCAATACACAGCACATGGATTTGGATTCAGTGTTGATTACAAGATCTTCACTTGGCTGCATTGTTTTTGCTTGTCTCATCTTTTGTTATGGAAATGGGATTATGCCAGAGCAGGTTATTAATTACGGAGAAGATCTTCCCAAAACTGCCAAGTTCACATATTTGGGCAGCACTGTCAGACACGATGGGGACACATCAAGAATCGTCTTAATGAGGCAAGGAATGCTTTCAAAGTACTGAAAAACACATGGAGGTCACAGCAGTACACCATCAAGACCAAACTCAAACTGTATCAGGGCATGTCTTTAATCCACTCTGTTGTTCTATTATAATAATAATATATGATATTAATATAAAAACCTATTCTACGGTTCTGAATGCTGGAGAAAGACAAGAGGTTAAGACCATTTCAAATGAGAAACCATATGACAAATGCCAACAAGAATGCATGGAGACCACCCTAATGAGAAGAAGATGGAGATGGATAGGACATAAAAGACCCTGCTGATACTACAAGAACAGCCTTACATTGGACACCAGAAGGGAAAAGAAAAAGAGGCCGACCAAGAAACACATGAAGAAGAACTGTGAGAAGGAGATGCAGAGCCTAAACCACTCATCGGGCACCATCCAGCGACTCGCCAGGACAGACGGGAGTAGAAGACTTTTGTTGCTGCCCTACATGCCAGGAGGCATAAAGGGCAATGATGAGGTTATTAATTAAGATTCTGTTAAAGTGTTTTCTGTTCAGAGACTGCAGCCCGCATTACCATGGTGATGTACTCTGCTGAAAAGAGAGCTACTGTCATGAGAGCAGAGCCAGGCTGCAGTCCAAAGTTAGCTCAGTGACCCATTAATCTGCATGTGAGAAATTCCCCTGATGAGTGTATGCACATTCACACATCTTCACACACGCACACACACACAAACATTACACTCTTTATACAAATACAGGAGTTTGTTTGACCCATCCACCTTCCCTCTTATTGTGACTTTTTGCTGTCTTTACACTTGCTGGTAAGCGTTCACGTGGGTTACACACAAAGTGCTTTCCTGAGACATCTCTGAATTACAGTGCATCTGTTTGTCTAGGTGCTTTAGCTATGAACCCTGTTTGAGAACAGGCAGCGTTATATAAGACGAAATTGCAGCATTATAGAAAGTTAACAACACAAATTCATATTATTACTCGAAGAGCAGTGATATTAGCTGAGTGAAGTCAATTCAATTTAATTTTATTTATAATAGCGTTGAATCATCCCATTAGTTATCTCAACACACTTCATATAGACTAGACCTTCCTCTATAAAGTAGTAAGAAGCAGTGATTTCATTCATACATGTTCTCCCCCTCACAACAGATCTCAATGATATCCTGTAACATACACAACATTAAATATAATACCACAAGCTCTCAGAATGACTGCACTACTCAAGGCTCAGTGTGTGCCACAGCCAACCTGTGACTGACAGCTAAACTGCACGTAGGAAAAATACATTTTAAACAAAAAAGGCCAAAGTGGGAGGGAATGTTGCAATATAACGGGCTGTGTGTCGTGGAAATGTGTACATAGTTGGCCTTGGTAATTGTGTAGATGTGCGGTTAAAGTGTGGTTTAAGCCCTTTGGTTTAAGCCCTTGAAAAAACAGTAGTTAAATATCTGACTAAACATTTTAGGACATATTAACAGCATTACAAAGGATGAACGTAACCTACTCAAAGCAACATGGCTGACTAATGTCTGTTCTTGATTGCATCATTAGTTTCATGTTAATTATGGACACTGTGATTAAAGTGAGACACACCACCACTGCCATCAAAGATTTAAGAGATGTAAAGTTTGTCACCTGACAGTAATGGTAAAGGGACTGTTATTGTAACACTACATGTCATCAGTCACCCGTTCACCTCCATTCATTCCTACCATGCAAGGTGCCACCTTCCCATCAGGACTAACTAACATCCATACCCATTCATACACCGCAGGAACTGCCGGCCGGAGCAATTTGGGGTTAAGTGTCTTGCCTAAGGAGACATCGACATGGACTAGCGGCGCCTGGGATCGAGCTGCCGCGTCTCTGATTGAAGGAACCTGTTTTACCACTGAGCTAGTAACCCTCATGCTCGTAAAACATCATCTAAATACAAGACAGCCTCTCACTACAAATGTTATGAAGTGAAAACACTAGAAGCAGATATCTGAGCAAGAGAACAGAATGAAGCACAAACCTCGGTAGTAGAAGAGACATCTGTCAGTGAGGACGAACCACCTCTTGTTCCACTGCTTCACTCCACTGCTGGCCTGTAGGAACACACATTACACACTCATTACTCATCATCATCATCTTTATCTTTGTCATGATTATCAACACATCCCATAAACAGCCAAAAACCAACAATGAATGTATCTGTACAGCTTCTGCCATAGAGCTTGGTAAAGCATGAACAATTCAAGGTTTCAAGGATCATTTATTATCATTATGCAACGTAGGGATGCATGACGAAACATGACAAACAAAACAAAAAGAGTAGTACATTACTGTCATAAGAAATGTAAACAGCAGCAACAAGAACAATTATCTGGGCAGATAATATGGCCAACACCTTCAAATTAAAAACCTTAGGAAAACATTGGTCATCAGGTCAGCCTACTTTCTGTTTTCTTCCTGTCAAGCCAAATCAAAATTGCTCTGCAGTTGCTGATTTGCAAATCTAATTTGTTGTGATCTCTTGACTGTTTGGACATGTTAACAAATTGGCAATTTGCTAGTAATTTGTACACAAATGCAAATTGAGTATTACAAAATATTACAGTAGAGTATCTGGTTGATGTGGTCTCAGAATGTGACACTGCCTACAACTCCACTGCCTGTTAATGTGCTCTGATGAGCAAACGGTAGAATAAGTCAGTCCTCTTACGAGTTAGCAGAGCAACTCTGTCTCCGTAGAGCTACTATCATGCAACTCTAGAGGGTACAAGGTTTATCAGAATGTGCTTCAAATCATTTTAAGGAATAGTAGTCACTTACCTTTTCTAACGTCCTTTTAGACTTGGCCTCTGCATTGCTGTTATTACTTCAAGTAATTTAGTATAGCACTTCTATTAAGTTATGCATTACACAACCCAGTCTCACTCACAATTCATCGAAAACCAACAGTTAGCCAGTGCCCCCCTCAGAGTCTGAATCTGACGCACCGCGCTTTCAACTAACTCCGATGTAAACCCTACTGAGTCATTATTAGACAGTCAGAGAGAAAATATTGTACCTGCTTGTACAGCCATCCCTGCTTGGTGACCTCTGCTCTGGGATTCCTGCGCATAGAGTTGGAGCGCTTCCCGAATGTAGCTGCTGTTCTGGGAGTACTTCTGGGAGTACGAGACGTCTGCAGGTCAGAAGAGATAGAGGTAGAGGAGACGGAAGAGGCTTCATATATTGGTTATGTATTAAATAACTTTTATCAAATCAGTCAATTTACACTGTGATAGTGAGGTATTATGTCTGACAGACGGTCAAGTATTTGTTTCCATTCATAGATGAACTTCCACATAGGTGGTAAAGGGAAATGCTCAATAGTGTGTGTCCATCAGTTCGTTATGAACTGATAAGTAATTTTCATGCACAGATGTAGCCGATATCATCCAATAAGGGAACTCATTGACTAGAAACTAGGGATAGATCTAAGTATAATGAATTATGTTCTTAACCTTGACGTGAGGAACATGAGGTCAAAAAAGGACATGAGGGAGAATTTGTTTAGTAAGCCAAGACTCTTTAAGTAACACTAGAGAGTTCGATCACTCAACTTCCTGAGGACTGATGAAACTAGAGGCTTGCTTTAATTCCCCTCAGTACACAGTTGATTTATCGACCATGAAAAATGTGCAGCAATAGCACTGATGTCACCCAAACTTAGTTCTTTTTTCAAATTTCTGGAATTAAAGATTGATGCATAATTCTTAATTTAACATCGAATCTTAACAAGAATGTCTGAAATTAAATTTGGGATTACTTGGAACACTCTGGAACACTCTGCCATGGATTGGTTAATTAGTGTGTGTGTGTGTGTGTGTGTGTGTGTGTGTGTGTGTGTGTGTGTGTGTGTGTGTGTCCTCACCCGAGTGTAAGGTTGGGCTTCTGGGGACAAGTCTGACACCATATTGGCACTTTTGGAGTGAGTGATCTTCTCAGAAGGAGTATTCACCTTCCCATTCATGTCCAAATCACAGTGCCTGGACAGAAGAGCAAAGGCATGAGCTCCCGTTTGTGCATCAGAGCATTTGCACTTCTACGCCTTATTGTCTTGTGGCCTGCCAAGAGAAGTGTGTGATTCCCAGAATAACTACTGTGCAAAATGACAAATGGGATGAATTTGATCTGAACTGATTTGTCATGGTCTAATAAGTTCCAGTCTACCACACTGCAGACTTCCCCACCAGAGAAAATACCTGTGTTTACTGACAAAAACCTCTAGTGGCCGCATTGTGGATGCCAGACACAAATGTGGAAGGAGTGTGATGTTGTTACAGTGTGTGACTATAACACCCGACACTGCTGTTCACATCACACCACAACAGTCAGTGTTGGTATAACCATGACCATGGCAATAACAAAGGACCTGCTTTGAAGTTAAGCTTTGTTGTGACTTTCTTACTGCTGCCTAGTTTACTTAGAGTCCTGTGTAAGTCATTGCTGTCTAGTCTAGTCCAGTCTGGACATGCTGAAGCTAGTGTATTCCTAATGTAGTTTAACTATTGTAGTCTTGACTAGTATTATACAGTAGTGGAATGTAACTCAAGTATTGTACTGAAGTCTGAAGTACATTTTATGCTACTTCATAAATCTACTCCACTACATTCATTTGACAACATTTGTTACAGATTTGGATTATTAATCCAAAATATAAATGAATAAATCATGTTGTATTTTTATGTATTGAAATACCCGGCAGTCTATACAAAGTATATAAATAATTACATTATATAAGTCTACAATGATCCGTTATGCTAAATCCTTTTTTATTTTATTTATTATTTATTATTTTTGTACATGAAGTATTTTTTTGATGTTAATACTTTTGTACATTTAATTCAGTAAGATTTTGAATGCAGGAATTTTATTTCTAACAACTTTTAAAGTAACATATCTGAGTACTTTCTACACCACTGGTATTATAGTCCATTAACAGTTGTTATAATAAAACATCTTTACAATGTTAAGACAAAGCCACTAATGTTCCCTAACCGCCTTTCACACAATAATGATTAGCAATACTACTGTAGGTAAAAAGCTTGTTAGCCAAGCATGCTAAGATAAGCGGCCTAAATTTATGAACATGTTTAAACTTTTGCTCGTGTTTTTTTTTCAAAATATATAAAAAAAAATGGGTTGAAATAAACCATTACCAAATCTCAGTATCATTTATAAAAATAGTTTCCTCTCGTCTTTGGAATGAATATTATTGAAATTCTGATTAAAATCACGATGATGGGCAGATGCTGTCCTCCCTAAAGGCGGGACCTCTTCTATCAATTTAATACATATGTTTAATACTAAGCTGTGATTTTATCCAATCAGATTTCGTCCCTATGCTGTCTCTAAATTAAAAAAATCTGCCCTGAGGCCTTCAGAATTACAACTAAATCCCGTTGCTGTTTAAGTAAATGAGGACGATATTGTTGATTGTCATAGTCTTCAACCAATCAGATCTTTAGTTTGACATGGTGGGCGTATTCTTTCTTCTTTGAGTCTTCTAACTGACCTAAGTACGTCAGCATTAACGTGCGGCTTGATTGGTCAGTGGGCTAGCGTGACTGTTGTGAAACTAGCTAGCAGAACTGTGTAGTAGTAAGAGTTAAAGTTTAAAGATATGTAAGATGTTTTTAAGTGACATTACATTTTTTGCGTTTTGACATGTTTGGCGGTGACAATCCCAAAATCTACTGCCTCTGTGGAGCGGACACTTTCAGCCCTCAAACGCATTAAAACGTATTCAAGAATTGAATTAGCCAACGCAGCGTTTAGCTTGTTGTAGCAGCCCTGAAGAACCCGTGCAGCAGCACGCTAGTCGTAGTAACTTCGTTACTGCGTCTCTCAGATGCCAAAGGGGGACTTGTGCTTCAGTATCAGATGCAAAGGGCTTGACAAAGCAATGGTGCTTGATGCTCTGGGAACGAGAATGGGCTGCAGTTGCATAAAACTACCACATTTCATAGATATTGATGAAACGCACTGCGGGGGCTGTGGGTGGAGCGAGCCATTTTGCCATTCCCATATCAGATTTAATTTCATCATATCTGACGTGTGCAAAATTTCATGAGTTTTCGAGCAACTCTCAAATGTGATTAATTTGAGAGAACAAAAAAAACCATTCCATCAGTTTCAAAAGGGCCTTTGCTGACAGCCTGGTTGGTGCTTAGGCCCACTGATGCCAGTTTACAGATGGTACTGTTGTCATGTTCATGTGTGTCTAACATGGGTTAGTAGTGGATGATTGATGGTGTTTGTCACTAATCATTCAATTATCAACATCATCAACAACCTCAAGGAGCCCTACATCGATCGACTGACTAGTGGGGGGATTCATTCATGTCCTGCATCTCATTTCCATTCTCCCCATAAACACTTCTGTAAATGAAATCACTTCGCTCCACTTTTTCCTCTTCTTTCCTCAGTGTTTTCTTTTCTTACTATCATTCGACATGGCTAGAGATGTTGTGGGTCTTACATCACATTAAGTCATGTCAGTGATGCCTCATCATTCATTGAAAGCACACTAGATTATCTTTAACAAAATACAAACAAAGCTTAAAGATAGAATATACTTACTTTGTGATTCATGTCCTATAAACGTAAAATGCATTTTTCTGCTTGCACCAAATATCTGTCTAAAACTAATATTTCCACAATGTCCTTGCTGAAATGTATTGTCAGAAATGCTTATTAGCATCCTTTACATGCCAGCTGTCAGTGGCTGCTGCTGTTCCAGTGGAATTGCATGGAATGAATCACAGAGTGGAAATGAATCATGCTGCACTAGATAATCCATCTCCTTTTTTCATAGTTCTCTCCAATAAAATTGCTTGTGGCTGACAATATATATATATATATATATATATATATATATATATATATATATATATATATATATATATATGTATATGTTGTAGTATTGACCTAAATAGCCTGAAACAAATAGGCTTTAAAATGCTTGTTCATATGTGGATTTAAGGTCGGAGGCTGGTTTGCAGAAAAGACTAAATGTCTTGGGTTTATTGGTTAACTAGTGTGGTGTGTAATACTAGAATACAGTGGAATACTAACGCTTCTGAACAATACAAAATGAAAACAGATATAAGCAGTCCTGTATGCATAGACACGCTTCCACCAACAGACCTGTGTACAGTATCTACTGCATCCTACTGCTCACCAGCTGATGGTTGAAGACATGTTACTATTAGTGATTACAACATTCCCTTCTTCTTTTTGTGCTAACAGAGAACACCCATATCTTGATTACAGAATAATAAGATTGGGATTTGTAATCATGTGAATAAATGTAGCTGACGATACATTTTACTGCTGGTAAATTCTGTTTATAGGTCACTTACTGCAGATAGGAGTGTATTGTTGTTGGCTCTTCCAGCTGGAACGGGCTCACTGCTGGTCCAGCCGGTCCACTGGGGTCATGTTGACTGGAAACAGACAGAATGGCACAGAGGACATGGATCAACATACGATATTCGAGATGATATCCTAGAATGTCAGTAAAATCTATTCTTTTTTAATTTGGATTATCAACCTGGATAATGATAATAATTACACGGTATCTAACCCTGGGTCTTAAGTTCACAGTCCCAAATGTCAGCAATTCATTTGATGAATAAATGTTTCTTTTTCTGATAGGAATGAAGGACAAACCAGAATGTCCTCCTGATAGTGTGCAACAAGAAGTGATCTTTCAAACAAGTTGAAATTTCACAATTCATTTTTTGAAGTCAAAACCCTGCAAACATTAACTCCCAAGAAGGCCACATTGTCATCATCAAATGTAATCAATCCGGAATGTTCCATACTCGTCCTGCATTTTCTTTTTTAACTTGTTTAGGTGATGATGTAAAGTAAAAGGGTGAGGGTGAGGGTGAGGGTACTCAGGACTCAGGTAGCAGCAGCAGAAATTAGCATTGGGTGTTCCAGCTGCCCAGTCACTGATGACATCACACTCAGCTGATGCGTCAGCTGATCAGAACACAGCTGCACTGCAGCGGTCTGCCTGCATCAGCTCTGTCCTTGCTTAATTTGCTTAACAATATTCATAATCCTCAGCTACTTCAAGGCTTCAAACTCACATGCTGATGTTCTGGATCCTAGGGCTCTCTGAATGTGTGTGTGTGTGTGTGTGTGTGTGTGTGTGTGTGTGTGTGTGAGAGAGAGAGAGAGAGAGAGTGTGGGTGTATTTCCTTTATTTTGATTGTGGCCCAGTTTCTGCATTGATATCTGTGTTTCCTTCTCATATAAAGACTGTAAGGTGTTAAAGCTGAAGTTTTCAATATATTCTATATTAACCGTCAGTCAAATAACTGTTATGCAAAGAGACTTTTTAGTCTTTTGATATGCATATATGGCTTGTGAGTGAGGCGACTATGCAGTTTCAAAGATTGCAAATCTCAAGAGCCATGATATAAGTTATGATTTACACATTGTTGCACCAAGCTATACGATATATAATTTAATTTATTTGACAATTTATTTCCCCCTGTAGTTATTTATTGTGAATTTCATGCATTGGATCAACAGCAGAAATCAACTCTTGGCTGTTGTCTGGTTAATATCCCAGATTGCAAACATTATTAATTTAACACTGAGTCATGGAGTTTACTATATAATCTACTTTAAATCAACATAGTCGCAATGTATTAAAGGTCTTGTTTTCAACATTACGGTTCTAACATTTAATCAATATTTTCTCAATGTGCCTACTGCCAACTTTCCCACAAAAGTATCTTAAATTAAATGAGGACTGGTCAAACAACAATTGTAGCTGGGTTTCGGAATCATTCATTTTAAACAAAGCTTCACTGTGCAACGTTGTTTAAGATGACAAACAGAACTAAAATGTTGAAATATTTGATAGTAAAATAGCAGGAAGAAAACAGTAGTCTAGTTTGGTCAGTCAAACTAAAACTATACAGGCATGTAGGTGAACCAGCTTGTTCTTTGGTAGTGCCATCATCTTGTTGTCTATTGTTGTAGATGGTTGGTTAATTGACTACTTTTATGTAATTGTATTTGCTGCTAAATTGATGCCAGCTAGCATTAAGCTAATGTAAGCAATTTGCATGTCTGAAGTTAAAATTTTCATTCACATTGGTCCAGATACCAATACCAAGCTTCTGCTTAAACTACAACCAAGTCACTTAAGTCATTTATTCTAGCCTTTTAATGCTGAGCAATATGATGAAAAAAGACATGGTAGCAAAGTTAGCATCAAACAATAATACAAAAGTTAAACTTCAACTTACTGCAGATATCTAACCCATTAAATGTCACCCTTGCTGTTTGTTCTCAAACTAGTAAACTCACAAGCGTCCATTTTTATACTTTTAAATTCATATACAAGCACTTATATGATGCACCTAATGGATACAAATGGATGATTGTCTTGCATAAGACCAGAAAGCTTGTCAACCTTGTCACGTCATTCAATGCGTTCTATTCTGTCTTATGTCACCCTCACTCAACCTTTGCCCCTTCATGATGAGCATGTACAACAATAAATGGAACACCACCTTTAAATGATGTCCACTTGCTAGCTTTTTCCAGAGCCTTCTGCTGAGGAAAACACATTTCACGTTTTCCTCAGCAGATGGAGTTTAGTGTGGAACTTCAGTCACATCAATCAATGCCGGAGAGGTGAGGTTGAAAGCTCTGGAAAATGCTTGTGAGTGGACCTTGAGTTCCTTTTTTAATTGTTTTTGAGGTGAAGAATGAATGTTCATGCTTTATTGAAATTTATTTGCAATATTGGTAAAATAAATCTCAATCTAGATGTTCTATGCCAGTGTTGTATTTAAAATGGACTTAATAGTTAAAAATGGCAGCAACATAACATGACATTCTAGTCCCACTGTCTGATAGACAGCTGATGAGGAATACAGTGAAAAACAAGAAAGCACCACAGCAAGGAATGATTCTCACCAACAACACACAAGCAAAACCATGAGCACTGCACCACTGTAGAACACCCCAGCCAGACACACACACACACACACACACACACACACACACACACACACACTTACCAACACACGGTACTCCAAACAGCAGTGTACACAAAGGACACATATCATCCATACATACACAGCAGGGCTTATGGTTTCCCTGCGTTTCCTGCTGGCACTGCATTGCAGTCATCTCTGACCTCCAAGCTCCTGGCTGTCCACTCCTCCATCAACCTCCCCTCCTCCTCTCCTCTTCTTCCTCATCTTACTCCAGCCCTGTGTGTCACTTCCTCCCTTCTCCCACCACCTACCCGACTCTCCTGTCCACACGGAACTTCAACATCCTCCCCTGAATCAGTCATGTACCAACAGTGCAGGAGGCGGGACGGATGGACGGACGAATGGAGAGATGAACAGAGAGGTGGAGAGCAGTTGGACAGATGGAGGAGAGAAGGGAGAAACACACCGCTGTCCTCTTCTCTCTCCTTCAGACTGCATGCCTCTCTCTCTCTCTGCTTGTCTCCCCACCTGTCTCACCCTCCCTCTCCTCTCTCTTTATCCCCTCCTCTCTTGCTCTCTCTCTCTCTCTCTCTCTCTCTCTCACGCACACACATACACACACACACACACACACACACACACACACACACACACATGCTGCCTTCTGGCTGAGAATTGCAACACTCAGCTTATTCAGTTCCCTCAGTCTGGTTGATATATGCTCTATCTCTATCGTGGTCTTCTGTCTATCCTTATCTCATTTACTGTCCACCAGGATCTGTCATTCTTTCGTATTTCTCAAAAAGGCCAACCCTTAAACAAAAAATCAGCTACTGTCAGAGCTCAGAAGGACTTCCTTTTTACCTGTGTGTGTGTGTGTGTGTGTGTGTGTGTGTGTGTGTGTGTGTGTGTGTGTGTGTGTGTGTTCACATCTGTCCAGACTGATAGCAGAACTCCTGACCAATGCTCCACAGGAACAAACATCCACTCATTTGGTGAATTAAAATAAAAATATAAGGAGGGAGGATGAAGAGTGAAGGAGGGACGGAAATAAAAGGAATAGGAAAAGAAGGAAAAAGAAAAGGAACAATAGGAAAGATAACAGTTCCTAGCAAATACACAATTAATTGGACATACATTGGTGGAAAGTATTCAGTAAAAAGCTCAACTTTCCTGCTCCAGAAAACAGAATACTTGGTTAAATTGTGACAGAGGGTTTCATTATTATCAGTTAACGGTACAGCTCTGTTTTTAATATTTTTATAAATATGGAGACTGTCGTCGGCATAAAGAGTAAGTAGTTAATGATGATCTGTGCTTTCACTTCTTCCCACACAGATTCATCCCACAATGTGGAGTTTTCTTGAAGATTGACTGGATTCATCATCTTCATCAACTCATCATCCTATCAACCTCATCAGCCACCAGTGTCTGGACTCCACGGGGGGATTTATAGTGTTGCCGCTCAGGGCGATCACAACTCGATCACAAATCTCCCTGTAGAGTTCAAGCGCCAAAGAGTTTCTGTTTAACTCACTAACGCAGCATCTGTCATAATAAATATTATACTAATCATTCACTTGTCTCTCCTGATTGAAATGCACATGAGCCTTATGGTTGAGGATATTGTACTGATTTATACTGGGTATGTTATTTTAAGTTTATTTGTTTAGGGATAGGGATATAACCAGGCATTATGGTTAATAATCAAAACATTCTCCTAAAAATGAGGTCTGTTCTCTGTATAGCTTTAACTATGGTAAAATGCAAACAAAATAAAAAATCAACACAGAGGACATTTGTATTACTAGATTGGATCCAAACTATTAATATGTATAACAAATAAAACCTATTTATGGTTTAACCCTCCACTCAGCTTTTAGATTGACCAAACTAGACCAAAGGTATGACTAAGAGCAAGAGCATAACTGATCATTTTTGTAAACTGATCCAGCCAGTTAGCCTATGATGCTACTGGCACACCACTGAGCTCCATGCTATAAGACTCAACCAGCCAGATCCAAAGATGTGGGCCAGACATGCTGCTGACCATGTCTCCATCTCTACGACAACCAGCACAGTCAGTCCAGTAGAGATGTGAAACACAGCAGGAGAGGTGGTGCAATGTGAGAAACTCAGCCGTGATTTTTTCATGATTTTCCAATTATTTTCCAAATCACTGGTATAATTCATGATTTCCAATTATCTTTGCTCTTGATCAAGGATCTATAAATATAAAATATGTGAGTTAACTTTCGGTCAAAACAAATTAGATGGTTCCAGGGAGCCATGTTAGAACTGACTCTGGTCAGCATGAGGACCACTGCAGCAGCTACAGTTATTGTGGGTGTCATCCTCCACACCTTCCAGTCACATGGCTAACACAGCTAGTCCAGTTAGAGTGTTGCACTGAAGCCTGATTTATCTGAATATTCTACAAAAGGTGCCTCTCATAAATCACTTGCTGGCCTGATTTCAGAACTTCATAGCAGCAGAGCTCCAAACAGGCAGCAGACGTCTGGCCTAGTTGGCATCAACAAGCAACTTTCTATTTAATAAGGTGACAGGAAGCCTGAGCCATACTGTCCCCTGGTGGACAGAGCAGGCACACACAACAGCCCTAACTTACAGAATAATAATAATAATAATAATAATAATAACTTTATTTATATAGCTCCTTTATATTATATATAACCTCATATAGTTAACTCTATTGAATATCACTGGATTCTTCACATATTTCCTCTCCACGTAACATAAATGAAGGCGTGTTAGCTCTCTGTCTCGTGGTCACAGCCCACAGACATGGCTTTATTTAGTCCTTCACCTCAGCAGCTAGTCACACACACACTCACGCACGCACGCACACACACACACTCACGCACACATGCACGCACACATGCACGCACACATGCACGCACACACACACACACACACACACACACGCACACACCAGCACATACACACGGAAGCACAAACCCTGAACACAAAGAGAAAAGGAACTGATCCCTCCATCTTTTCTGCCCCCTCCT
Source organism: Cebidichthys violaceus (assembly GCF_023349555.1). Classification (NCBI taxonomy): domain Eukaryota; kingdom Metazoa; phylum Chordata; class Actinopteri; order Perciformes; family Stichaeidae; genus Cebidichthys; species Cebidichthys violaceus. The sequence goes on along the minus strand of NW_027176340.1, from coordinate 59,941 downwards.
TCTCTTCCTTCAGCGATTCAAACAAAGAACACGTGCAGCAGTGCTTACCTTCTTTCAACATCCCTTCCTTCACTTTCTTCTCTTCTTTGTTGCTTTGTCCACTCCAGTCTTCCAGTTGGTTACAACATGTTTGGGCTTTGCTAGAACGAGCCCATCTGCAGAAAGCCCCACTGGTCTGGATAAAATGAAAGAGAGAGAAAAAGAAAGGAAGAGATTCATTCTGCATGTGAGCAGGGAATCGAAAGAAAAGAGAAATTTGAAACCTCCAAGGCTCCAGTAACAATCACCCCCTCCCTTCCTCCTCCTCGCTGCTGTCTACCTCCATCTCCCTCTGTGCTTCCCTCCCTTTCTTCTCCTCTGCCTCACCCCCCACTCATTTATTTAGCCAGTCCAAGCACTCACTCCTTTATCTTTTCCATTGTCACTTCTTTCCCTGTGACTGTCTTCCTTTCTTTACCGTTGCCTTCATTTTATCTTCCTCAGACCTCCATCTCTGGCTGTCTCTCTTTACTCTTTACTTTTTCAACAAACTGAACCTGGAAGGTTAAGACTAGAGTTGTTCCATATTTTTATCTCCATCAACAATGTGCTGGTCCTTCTCTCAATATTTCCTGACATTGTTGGAAAGGGACAACGTTCTACTGAATACCTCAAATTTACAGGACTTAATCCTCACTGTACTAGAGTAGGCACAATGGTGCTTTGCATTCATTATTAAATGCTGACTCACCGAGTCACAGATACATCATCTGGGAACCATGAATGTCAATCTATCCTATAGTTGTACACCACCCCTTCTCATATAGCAGCCAGGTGTAAACTGGTGTGGTAAGGACCCAGAAGCAGTACGACAGACACACGGAATAGTTGGAATCGAAACTTTATTCTAGACTGAACACACAACAGGTAAACAGTCTTGGATCTGCACACGTGTAGAATCCCACTCGGTGGAACGCCAAGCCGTCAAGGGAGAAGGCCGACAGAAACCAGAGGAAGCAGAATCTCTGTACAGCTTCTTATCACCCTCTATGTACCAACGTACATTCATAACTAATACCACACATATTACGGTAATCAGCGTTGCATATATGTCTGACCAAAATACAAAGAAAAAGGAAAAATTATTTTTGTAGAGTTTTTAAAGTGTTTTTGTTTGGAATATGTATAATAAGCATATCATTTAGTTATCGCTACTGAGAATTTATCAAACATAAAAAATAAATAAAAAAACATGACGTAGATCATCTATTGCATTATACATTATATTGCATCTATTACACACATGGAAATAAAGTTGTCAACACGCTGAATATCTATGATCAGAATCATTATAACTGTATTTTAACTGCTACTGTGTAAAGAATACTGCTGTTAAAAAGAACCTGATTTGTTTAAAGTGTTTTAAACCAAATGTTATTGTACTTTTGTTCATATAGCAGTACTTCAAAATAAAAGTGCACAATACACTACTTATGAATTAATTATACATTTTGCGCATAACAATGCGATTAATCGCGATTACAAATTTGAATCTTTGCCCAGCACTAATATATATATATATATATATATATATATATATATATTTTTTTTTTTTTTAATTTTAAATGAAAATGAAAAAAGCAGGGTTGTCATATTTAGTTTGATTGTAAAAATACTTTACAGTAAAAAAACGGATTGAACTCATTAGCAAGACCAGCTGAGGTAGTGATGTCATCAAGTAAGCTGCTGTTCCAATTGCCCGTACTGCGTTCTCTGGACAAGTCCAGACTCCAAGTCCGTACTCCAAAAGTTCACAAGTCCGTACTTGTGAACTTGGGTATTGAGAAAGGCCCATAGTGACAGGAGAGAAGGGGCAGAGCTGTGACACCAGGCACCCTTTATCTTCTGTTTGTGTCACATGGCACTTTCAACTTACTCCAATGTAAACATATCAATGTCAGTATTACACACTCAGAGCGACGGACGTAGGATAAAGACAGAGAATGAGACTTTCACCCAGGAGACCGCAGTTTATGTCCCCTGTGAAACTGAAAGTCAACGTTGATCACTTTTTAGTCAGTCAAGTTAACCTCAGCCACACTCTTTTCCTAAACTCAACAAAGTGGTTTTGTTGCCTGATCCTAACTTTCTGTAAAAACGGAAGTTTATTTTGAAAAGACACTGCATGTAACAAGAATATATTGACACGCCGTCCCTGACGTGTCCAACAGTGACGTGAGTGAGGGTATGTGACTAGTTGGGGTCAGAATGTGCTGAAAAACATAAACAAGGCTCCAGCTGCATGCTGACACACTGGTTAAACCTGAGAAGAAGCTTCTCCTGAAACTGCTGGAGAGGAGACATGTTTCCATTGAACTCGTTCTGAGCTGCCTTCGTACTCTTTACTACCAGTAAGTTAACCATGGGAAGAACAACTTTACCTTTTGGACCCTAGACCTGATTTATGGAAGAGAACATCCCAAAAATGAATGAAACAACACACAATGACACCTTATAAAGTCTATTATGGTGCATCAGTCACAGCAAAACACAGGCCTGTAAGGAGGACACATCATCTTCCCCACTTTGTCTCACTCACATGTCCACACAAGCCTCTACCAACACAACCACACACACACATTAACACATACCTTTGGAGTATGATCACTTGTCCAGGCTGCTCTTTAAGCTCACAGCAATAGACATACTCATACTTCAGTCAAGTCAAACACCAGCCGCTCTGTGAAGTCAGTGTTAACGCTTCAGGAACATTTTGTGTTTATACATGCTGTATACCATTTTAACTCTCAGAGAGCACAAACTGCACCTTTCTCAAGGCAGTGAAATCTGCATCAAAATGCACACACTGCAAAGTCAAAACTGGCTCATCCATCTGCCATCCATCCATGTGTTTTCTACCTGTCATGGAGGCAGCAGAGGTGGCCCATACTTTCTAATACATTTCACAATGTTTTAAAGAGTTCTGGCAGTTCAGCGTAGGCGGTGTCTCTAAGAACTTGCGGGCAAATTGTCAAATTTTACAGAAAATGTAAGATCTAATGAATTGTGCTCTGGCTCATGCATGCACTGCATCTTATGTATCCAACATGTCAGGAAAGAAAGTGAAAAAAGCCCCTGATCTGAATTAAATCTAAAGCGCCTGTGTGTTGGGTGACATATTCTTTGTTTCAATATAAGATATTTTATTGAACCTGGATTAACTTGGGGGTAACATGAAAAACACCAACATTGACATTTTCATAGAGCAATATAAGCTTTCAGTTGAAGTTGTCCACTAATGACTTTCAGTCTTTGGTCTCTTTATGCGCTAAATGCTTCAGAATGTTCTCCAGCGAGTCCCTAATTGTCTGCTGAGCAACTAGTGCACAGTGTCTTCATCAGAGCCCGCCCTGTGTGGCCTCTCTGTCTGTATACTCTCTGTATACTGGTGGGTGCGTCTCATACACACACTAAATGTGCGTCGGTGTCAGGCGGCGATTAGCACTGACCACTGTTGATTGCTCTCTCTGGGATCATCACTACAAGCAAGACCTATTACACAATGCCAGTTGATCCACTGTTAAAAAAATAAATATTGATTTGATGTGTGCAACTTTAAAGCCCACCACAAGTAGAAATAAATACATGCATACTTAACACAGCATCATTACAAGAAGCACTAGTGGAGTCCTGTAAAAGATGTTTTGAAGAGTTGCTGTTACCATTTTTTTTTTTTGGGTTGCTTCAAAATAATGATAGTAATCATCTTCTGTCGGTGTGTGTGTCGATGGCAGTGCAGTCCCAGAAATAGCTCCTGCATGTACATCCACTCTATAATCACCATCATATGCTTTGAGACTGACTGCTCCCCCGTCCGTCTACTTACATGCAGAAGTCTCCAACATGCTGTAGACATTGCTGTACTGTGACACTGGAGGTCTAACTCTACATACTCAGGATCCTACAGGACGATGCTGGAATATGATGTTGTTTGTCAAGAGATTTCTTTAGAATTTTTTTCAACTTTTCAAACAAGCCTGAGGATGACAATATTTGATGATCCTCCGTCTGTCGAAAAAATGGCTGACTGGCAAAAGGCTGATACACTGACCTTTTTTTGTCACTTCACCAGGTCAACAATTCCACCTGCTCACACACAATTCCACTAACTCTTCTCTAGGTCCACCATCAAATGCAGTTCATCCCGATAACACCCGACCACACTTACAACACATTCATTCACAAACACTTCATTCATTGAAATTTGTTATTATATTATTTTGTTCAATGAAACAAGTTTTTGTTGCAAAACAGTTTCTACTACAGTGTAATGTTAATGTTTTAAAAGGTGTTGTTTGTAACTGTTAGCTTTAGGTGGGACTGTCCTCAATAAGAAGTGCGACTGCTTCAGGCATTTCAGCAAGTGTCCAAAACAACATACGCTTACGTTTAAACCCTGGAAATTCTAATAAGGATGTATGATGTTGTTGGTAAACAGCAGGGGTCACTAATAGACGGACCGGATCCGGACCCAGACATCGTTGTATCTGGACCCTGGACCTAAAACCGATCGATCGATAGTTAGTGATGTTAGTAACGCAAGTCATTAGTGTTGTTAGTTCCGTGAGTCATTAGTGTTGTTAGTCACATGAGTTGTTAGTGATGTTAGCCATGTGAGTCGTTAGTAATGTTAGTCAAATGAGTTGTTAGTGTTGTTAGCCATCAGGACTAACTAACATTCATACCCATTCAAACACCACCAACAACAATTTGGGATTCAGTGTCTTGCCCAAGGACACATCAACATGGACTAGCGGAGCCGGGGAACGAACCGCCGATCCTCTGATTGAAGGACGACTCGGCTCTACCACTGTCACCCACAATATTACATTTTCAGTTGAGAGGCAAAGAAATAGAAATGCAGATCATTTTTTCAAATTGATTATTTCCCCCAAAAAATGTCGAATTCATTCATCTACAAATTTACTGTACATGCAAAATTATAAGTACATTTGCGTGTAATTTATGTGGTGTGAAAATGAGTGCTTGTGACTTAAGTGATACTATTAGGACATTAACAACCTAGTTATGGCATTATTTTCATCAAAACTAAAATCAGTAGGTTGTGTGACCAGTTGAGTATAAGCATGCAAACTCTTGGCTCAGCACACACTGGATTGTTGTCACTTAAATCTGCTGCAAATAAAGCCTGTGGCTGCAGACACTACATGTTCCATTTAAAATTAGATGACCTGTGATGGAAAGTGGATGTGGATATTCTCAGGATGGATGACTGTGTTTGAATAGTCAAAATGAGTCTGCAGCTCCTCTACCTGCAATGGAGACATGACAGCTAGATACATTATTGAATCAATGAATCTATTAGTATGCATTGGTTTTTTACTGTTTTTTCATTTGGATAGCGTTGATATTTAGAAGATGTCAGTAAAATCTAATTCTGGAGGGATTTTCCTGCATATGTTTCCACTGTTAACTATAATTGAGGCAATTTTGAAAAGTCAATTACTGTTATTTCTGTAAAGCCTCACCAATGAATTCCACTTGCTTCTACTTTGTTGCTGTTATTGTGTTGCTGTTTGTTTTTTTTCTTTGACTCAGTGTGAACTACTGTCACTGAAACACTTCCTGCTGTCACAGTTCAGCTTCCTTCTCTCCTGCCACTCCATGGCCCAATCCCAATCTCCACCCTCACAGACTCACAGCCTTTGAGGCGCGCTCCTGCGAAGTCCGTGAGGGGTTAGGGCTGTCAAATCATCGAGTGTTTGAGGCTCTCCGGCAGACATTTTGAGCCCTTTATGAACCATTTCCATAAATCTGCATAGAATGCTGACTTTGCCTAAGGGAATTACCCACAAATCATTGCAATGTGACGTTAAACACGGAGTTACCAGTGAACGCATGGAGCAGTAAAAAAAGGTAAACAAAGAGGACGGCTCACGTGTTCAGCCTGTCTTATTCGATTTACTCAGAAACATTAAGGGTTAAAGATGGAACAAAAATAAACTTGAAATCAGAGGATATTTATTTATTTATTCATCAAATATTTGATGTTGTCATTGAAGCCGTTTTGACAAAAACGAGTAAATAGATTATTTTAAATTACCTCTCATCTTGTGAGGAGAGAGCCTGAAGACGTTCAAATCAGGGAGTACAAAATGTAAAATAAATACCCACAATTATACATCATATTTTTTGTTGTTTTCATGGTAACTTGATATGTTGCAGCAAAAAGACTTTCAAAAACTCTAACCGCATCAACAGCCGTTTCCATCTAACTACGGAGCTTAGAAAATGAAGATTTAGCAGCATATTGGCTGTGAGGCCCGTCTCTGGCAGATGTCCTGGCGTACACCAGGGATGGACTTATAGCTGCTGCAGTGGATTAGACCTCCCCCATCTGATCTGACTGAAGGCTGGTTATATAATCACGGCTGAGGGGGTCTAGACCTTATGACACTGCAAACTGGCACATAAAAAGACTTTACTGTGCTGTTGCTGACTTGTTCTCTGACACACAAAATCACGCACACACACAAATAGGGTAGGCTTGCTTGTCCTAGTTGCTGCTTCTCTGATTGTTTCCTTTAGCTAGAATCTACGCATCTCACTGAATTGCAGTATGAATATAGTAAACTGCATAACCCTGACAGTCTCAGCTCAGTTGGATATGGAAAATATAATCACTGAACACGAGGAAGAGAATCCTGGAGAGTAGGAAGACCATACAGTTAATAGACGTTGGTTCTCCCAGCTATTAAAGCTTTGTCTGAACTAACATTTATTGTGGCAACCCTGTGGCCTAGGAATTACGTTTTGTAACATGAAACATATGTTATGTGTATGATTTTATTGACATATTGAGAAAATGTTTTTATTTAATGTGGTTTGTCACACAATATTGATTCTGAGTGTACTAGTAAACTGTTGACTGACAACATATTTATTTATTTTTGTCAAAATATCCAATCTTGCAATACGATATTCCTTGTAGCACTTGTAGCAGATTGTAGCATTAGAAGAAGAAGAAGAAGAAATTTATTATATTGTCATATACATTTTTTACACAAAATTTAGCCTCTGTTTTTAACCCATCACCAACTTATTGGGAGCAGTGGGATGCTGAGAAGCACCCGGGGAGTAATTAGGGGTTCAGTGTCTTGCTCAGGGACACTTCGGCACACGAAACGTCCCAGGCAAGGATCAAACCGTCTACTTTGCGGTTACCAGACGACCCTCTTAACCCAGTGTGCCACGGTCGCAGTAAGACTGGCAGCACTCGGTTAATGTTGATACTGTTGATGGTGGTCTGGTTTAATACAGAGACACCATGTAATTTAACATAGTAAGCCTTTCAAAGTGATTTTGTTACATAAATCTAACCACAGACAGGAGTCTGGTTGCAAAACTAATCCAACAACATAATTGGGAAAAGAATTCAGTCGATAAAATGTACTTGTTCACTTTTAATGTGAAGCAGCAGAACATGTTCTGTTTGCCGTACAACGTTGTCATAGGGTGGAAGAGAGAGCTCAGGATTCATAGAGGAGAGAACACTGACAGGTACAGGCCATGTAAATACGTCATCGTTCATTCAGGAAGTAGTGCGTCCTTTATGGAGTGAAGTGAAGGGTGGTGTCCCGACACAGACATGCAGTCCTTATCTTTCACTAACTTTAGGCAGACAGTCTTGATGAGAACACACTGGCATTGTCCCCCCCTCCCTTCGCTTCCTCCTCCTGCTGCTCCCTCTCTCTCGTCTCCTCAGGGACTTGCTAATGGTTCTCTTTGTGTGATTCCTCCTAGTGTCAGTAATGGCCGCCTGTCACAGCTGAACGCCTCGTGCACTCACATCTGTTCAACACACATTCAGAATTCCAAAGGAAAATAACTGAAGATTATATGTATGAATTGGAGTATAGAGTGTAGTGTTTTAGTCTTAGAGTGTGTTTGATTCATAAATGTAGATATAAAGTCATGGCTTTATATTAAAAATAACAGTTTAATGAACCCCGGAACGAGACAAAATGGAAAAAGTTTACAGGGAAACACAGCTCTAACAGCATTTCCTCCAGTATCGATCCTTTTACTTTGCATAAACACAATCCCTCTGAATCCAGAATACAGATTCAGTACGTATTCATCAGATGCATTATGCTTGGATTATAACGTATTAAACAGGTATACAGGTGCATCTCAATGGAAAGTTCGAAAAGTGAATTTATTTCAGTAATTCAAATTCAATTCAAAAAGTAAAAAAAAGTGAAACTCATATATTATATAGATCCATTACACACAGGGTGATATATTTCAAGCGTTTATTTCTTTTAATTTTGATGATTATGGCTTACAGCTAATGAAAACCTAAAATTCAGTATCTGAAAAATGTATTTATCTAAAATTTGAATTTTGTGAATAAGTTGAATATTGTAGACTCATGGTGTCACACTCTGATCAGCTAATGAACTCAAAACACCTGCAAAGGTTTCCTGAGCCTTTAAATGGTCTCAGTCTGGTTCAGTAGGCTACACAATCATGGGGAAGACTATTACTATATATATCATTGACACCCTCCACAAGGAGGGTAAGTCACAAAAGGTCATTGCTAAAGAAGCTGGCTGTTCACAGAGTGCTGTATCCAAGTATGTTAATGGAAAGTTGAGTGGAAGGAAAAAGTGTGCACAACAATGATAACCACAGCTTTGTGAGGATTGTGAAGCAAAGCCCATTCAAGAATTTGGGGGAGATTCACCAGGAGTGGACTGCGGCTGGAGTCAGTGCTTCAAGAGCCTCCACACACAGATGTATCCAGGACATGGGCTACAACAAGCCACTCCTGAACCAGAGACAACGTCAGAAGTGTCTTACCTGGGCTAAGTTACCTGGGCTAAGGAGTAAAAGGACTGGACTGTTGCTCAGTGGTCCAAAGTCCTCTTTTCAGATGAAAGTACATTTTGTATTTAATTTGGAAATCAAGGTCCCAGAGTCTGGAGGAAGAGTGGAGAGGCACACAATCCAAGTTGCTTGAGGTCCAGTGTGAAGTTTCCACAGTCGGTGATGATTTGCGGAGCCATGTCATCTGCTGGTGTTGGTCCACTGTGTTTATGAAGTCCAAAGTCAGTGCAGCCGTCTACCAGGACATTTTAGAGCACTTCATGCTTCCCTCTGCTGACAAGCTTTATGGAGATGCTGATTTAATTTCCAGCAGGACTTGGCACCTGCCCACATTGCCAAAAGTACCAATACCTGGTTTAATGACCACGGTATCACTGTGCTTGATTGGCCAGCAAACTTGCCTGACCTAAACCTGTATTGTCAAGAGGAAGATGAGAGACACCAGACCCAACAATGCAGACGAGCTGAAGGCCGCTATCAAAGCAACCTGGGCTTCCATAACACCTCAGCAGTGCCACAGGCTGACCGCCTTCATGTCACGCCGCATTGATGCAGTATTTCATACAAAAGGAGCCCCGACCAAGTACTGAGTGCATACTGTATACTGTACATGGACATACTTTTCAGTAGGCCAACATTTCTGTATTAAAAATGCTTTTTTTAATTGGTTTTATGTAATATTCTAATTTTCTGAGATACTGAATTATAGGTTTTCATTAGCTGTAAGCCATAATCATCACAATTAAAATAAATAAATGCTTGAAATATATCACCCTGTGTGTAATGAATCTATATAATATATGAGTTTCACTTTTTGAATTGAATTAGTGAAATAACCCTAACCCTAACAAAACCCTACAAAGGTAGACGGACGTGACCATGTAGCAGCCGCAAAAGTCTCGGAAAGGTTGGTGCCCCCAGGAGGTTGCTACGCCACGTGTAGAGTGCACCCTCACTCCCGCTGGCGCGCCCATCTCTTTGTATGCTTGCTGAATTGTTTACACTACCCAGTGAGAGAGCCTACAATTTAAGTATCTTTAAATTGTGGTAATGCAGTTATTTCTTAAGTACAATCTGAATACATGTTCCCTTCACTGGTCTAACTAGATACAGGTGATCTACTTGCTTTGTCTGGTCAGACACTGCATTGGATGTATAAATAGCATAAAGCAGGCAACAGCAATATCATCTGTTATTCAGAGGGTGTGTGTGTGTGTGTGCGGTGATACACACTTGAATTTCTCATTGCAGTCTCCTGTCAGAACACACAGCTACTGAAGCAAACATCCACACAGTGAACCTCAGAGAGACACTTTGATGTTCTCAAGAACACAAATCCATCTTAATACTTTGATCATATGGGGCATGTACAGCAAACGCACACAAACACACATACACCAAGGTCCATAATAAAACTTTATCAGGATGTGCCTCCAACTGTTAACACACACACAGACACACACACACACACTGTATGCATGTCCACACACTGATGACAGAGTGAGGTTGAAGGCATCAAAGCCTTCTCATCCTGCTTTTCTCCTGATCAGCTCTGCTGGGAGGATGAAGTGGAATTGGCTGGGATTAGTTTAATGCTGCCATGTGGCATTCAGCACAGCACCCTGCCAAATGACATGCAGACACACCCACTGAGAATCTCAGTCTATTTTCATCTATAAATGTTTCTGTACCTAGACTCACCCATACTTATGATTCTTTGGTGGTTGCACAATAAATTGTGAGAAACATGTTTAAGTGTAACTCTGATCAACAAAGAAGCAGCCATGTGCATCAACAGAGCTCCTGTTGGCCAAGTTGACATACGGATGGTGGACCTCTCTCTGTTTGCTCGCCTTTGATTGGTCCTTGTCCAATGCAGATATATTGTGAATGGAATAAACGATTGGCCCATTTTGGACAGTCCTACTTTGAAGCACATGTTGTCCTTGTCTATGTTTGTATTCTGTATGGATGGCAAAATCTGTCAGTCAGTGCATAACTTTGGTCCAGATTGTGGTTGCCATGGGGACACTGAGCGACGAACTGCATGTGACCAGCTCAGGTGGCAGCCGCTTGGTCCTCGGTGGCTGCTGAACACCTTGTGTGTCTTCACTGCTGTGCTTGTGCTCATGATGGAGTCTAAGCCGTCCTGGTGCTAATACAGAGTAATACAGACAGGAGGCTTCCAGCCCACATGCTCAAACCCTGAAAAAACCCCAGGTGCACTACATGCAAATCCACTATTAATACATCAATTTCAGCTAACACATTGTTAATCATTTAACCAATAACTGAATAGGTGTTTGCAAATTCAACGTGAAAGCCAACTGAAGGGAGGGTGAAGCAGTGAACACATTGATTTATTCCTGTCTGGACCGACGCTTTGTGTTTATATTTGAATACACTAGTTCTCAGTGGAAATGTTCAGACACAGTACCTTTAGAGCTGATTAAATCACGCAAGCTCAACAGCAACCCAAACACACACACCACACGTCACTTACCAGCCACATGTACAAACGCTGCCACGTCCCTGCTGCCGTCTCTGCACATGTATTCCAACGTGTATGTATTGATCAGTGTGAGGCAGGACAGTGTCCTAACACACCATCAGAACTCAGTCAGAGCCATGCCAAATGTCTCTATCAGCTAACAATAGATCCTCCAGGAAGGAGAGCTGAGTGAGCGGCTGGTTGGATGGATGGAGGAAGGGAGCCTACAGAGCATGCCTGGCACAAAATCCCTGGGTATTATAACATCACATGACCACCCATCCACCGTCAGTCACAGAGCGAGCAGAGGAGATGAAAGAGGCAGAGAGAGGACAAGAGTCAATGGGCGGAGGGGGGCGACGTCACAGTGCTGCTCAAGTCCCCCTTTTCATGACAGTGACCGAGACTCAGAGAGGAGGCATGAGCCAATAAGACTCGAGGAGCCCCTCCCTGAGCAGAAAAGCCAACACTAACACAGGCAAACATGGAGAGGGAGAGACAAAAGACAAGCCCAGAGAGATCCAGCCACAGACAGGAAGAGAAAAGCTGCACTGATTTACATAAATACGGAAAATATTAAAAAGCATACAAAAAGGAGGAAAATCTCATGAAGCTACCAGCTTATATTTACATTTTTCTTTCATGACTTTTATCTAAGATTCCAAGTCAAATTTATTTTCCACATGGAAAATAAATCTATCTAAAATCCAGAGCAGCTAGGAAGTTGTATGTACATTCTATTCTATTTAGGACAGGTGGGGAAAACATGGAGCAACACTATACATACAACTTCCCTCGACATGTCGGCCATTTGCTGGATAAAAACAAAGTAGGTTTGAAACATTTCATTTTTTCAGGTTAAGTGACAAACTGATCTGAGTTTGTAATTTTATTATATTATTAATTCTACATATTTTTATATAAATACCACCCCTGTTTAATATCCATGAGTAGGCTAAATAACAGAAACACCTCTCTGTTTAATGCAATTTAACAGCACCACAAACTACATCCTCCAAAATGGTCATAGTTGAATCAAAAACTTCCCTCAAACGAAACATTATAACCTTCATGAAGGGAGGATGTAGTGCAGGACTTTGGGGTTAGACTGTGTTAACTTAAGCTCAGTGTAACTACCTGTGTATACACTGTGAGAGCCTTGTTCAGTAATGCTGTGTTCACTAGTAGCACAGCGTATGTGCACCCTCTAGTGGCTCCCCCCTTTAACAACTCGATTTTGAGTGATGAAACTCAAAAGCAGCAGCCGTTGTCTTAACAGGGTAAACACATGTGCAATTGATCAAATTGATTATGGTACCTGTACAAAATCACCTGCTGGAGGATAATCAACATCACAGCACGACACTCCTATTCTGTCTCAGAGACTGTGCACATTCATGCAACGCTATCAACCACAGACTTTATCTTATGAAGAGTGAATTCCCCTTACTCGGCTGGTCCATTCTGCAGTCTTTGTCATCAACAACCTTTTTTACAATAGAGGGCATTGAAAAGGGCATGGAAAAATTATTTTACCCGACAGTGACTGATATAATAGGTGCAGAGAAGTTTCCTCAAACAGTCTATGTTCAATTTGACAATGAAGTAGTTGGCCAACAGCGTAGAAAACAAAGTGTCCATGCCTCAACACAATCTATGACTTCCACAGCTATTAAACCTGAAGAAGATAGGGTCACTAGCAATGGATTGCGTTGACAATTTCCACTCAAACTCGCTTGGGCATGTACAGTACATAGGTAGAAGGTATTACAGTTGATTCAGCCGTGGTTTCCCTTCAGAACATTTTTGCTGCTGGACAAGCGTATGCAGCATTGAGCCGTGTAAGGAATGTCAGGTTTAGTGATTTGAGATTATGAGGACAAGGCTATTTAATGTAAGGACAATATTCAACATGCAATTGAACGAATGGAACCATATTTAACTGACAAAATACACAACACATATTTCCAGCTCATGCTTTTAATTTGTTTCTGATGAATGTGCAAAGCTTGCCTCGTCATATGGCAGATTTAACAGTCTGTACTCAGCATTTGCAGCTTAACTGTATAGCTGTTACAGAAACATGGCTACCTGCTGTTCCCCTTGCCAGTCAACATTGATGGTTAGAACTTTCATAGCCGTGCTCGCAGTCTGTCATATAATAGTAACCATCAAGCATTAATTGACTTGCAAGGCCAACAACATGGTGGTGTTGGCATGTATAGTGCAGATAATTTAAAATACAACATCATGACTCCACCAAATACAATTACAAATTTAGAACGTTTGGTTTACAACTGTGTTTCTTTCAACATACTAATAGCCGTAATTTTTCGCCCACCATCATGTCCAATGTCTTTGTTTAAAGCACATCTACAACAACTGCTGGACTACCTTGATCCACTAAGTGACACACATGCTGTAATGGGAGACTTTCATGACAACATTTTGAAGGCATCCACAATTTGTAATTTCATGACAGACAAACTGTCTCACAGCCAACTACTGAAAAAGGCACATTAATCGACCATGTGTACATAAAAACAACACAGTATGATGTGGAAACTACAGTTTTGCCAGCATATTTCAGTAATCATGACAGCATATGTTCTTTTACCTATAAAACTGACAACTAAAAAAGAAACCCGAAATACAACACTTCGACAGTAATAATATAAGTACACTGTGCAACCAAAAAATTGTGTAGATCAATATCACAATGCATATGTACTAATTAGTGCTGGGCAACGATTACAATGTTTAATTAAATTTGACATTGAAGTTAAGAAGAGTAACTTAGAAGCTTGATGCAGTCTTCTGTCTGTTTATGAAACTACAGCCAGCAAGTGAGAAGCTTAGTTTGTCATAAACTAGAAATGGGGGAAATCAGCGATCCTGGCTCCGTCCTAAATGAAAACAATCCACCTACCAGCAACTCTTAATTTTACAAATTAAGAACATATTTCTTGTTAAACATATTTTAGAAGTTAGACGTGGTTTCATAAGGATTCACGTAGTTCATTGTAAGACACAATGACTTGTGACTGTGAAAGTGGGTGAATCAAACCTGCAGTAAAAACACATTCCGGTTGTCAGCCAGTTGATGGATCTCCACAATATGTTTAACTACATATACAGTGCAGAGAAGAGAGACTGGGTAATCAATTGGGGCCCAGAGGATATTTTTGCCGCTGGTAAATCCAGCCCAGAGGTATTATTATTATTATAGCTCACATCCGACCACAGTGACCTTGCTCAGGCACAATCAGATAGCGTATGTCTTAATGTTTTGTTTGCTTGGTGTCTGTGTGAGTGTCTTCCTCTGCAGCAGTGTTGCCTTACATTCTCATTCTCTGGTATGACTGTTGTTACACATGGTCAAAGAACAAACAAAACAGAGCAACTTTCTATGATGGAACAGTGGCCCAAATAAATCCAGCTCTGTAGAGTGTGTGTATACAGAGCTGCCACGAGGAGCACATAAACGTTCCAAATATGAATCATTTGATCGTTATCTGCCAGCCAGAGCAAAACGATCTCAGGCTAAAAGTTTAAGTTACAAAGAAGCTAAAAGTTGACAACATTAAGTTGGTTGTTGTGCTTGCAGTCTGTCTTGCTTGTTCACCACTCACTTCCAGGGTTCGTGTTCTGTGACTTAGTGTCTGACAAACGTGAAAGTGAAATACTATTTTTTACATTTGATAAAGTGTTTTATTAACTGCCGTGAACATGCATTCATATGCACGTGCACAAAATTAAACTCCAACAGCCTCTATAGGGCCCAGTCCAGAAAATATATGGGTGTGATGACAGTCCTCATAGGCGCATATCATTTAATACAAGACAATCAGCATATAGTCTCAGTCCAGGTATAGTTATAACTCTGGAGTAATGCAAGATGGATTGACATTTAAATTGTTGACGAGCTGGGCATACTGCAGGGCGAAATAGATGCATGCGTCTCTCAGTATAAAATTGACTTTATTGGAATATGTCTACATCTTGTCAACATAAACGTGTCAGCAACTTTTCATGACCGCTCTTCTAAATATAAATTACCCAAATGAATAACTTAAATTACAATAATTGCCATTGCAAAAATGGTCATTAATGGTCTTTGGATTTCAAATTCCTTTTATAACTTGATCATAAAATAAAAAGTTTTGACAACTTTAGTCATAAAATCTGCCATAACAACAAGTTATCTAGAAAAAGTTCTACCATAAATGTGACCATGTGTGCTTATTTAGGAGTCTTTGTTGTGTCCAGGCATTGAGACTGAGTGTGTGTGTTTGGGAGAATTGAAATGGTTAATACACGCTTTGGGTGCTAGGCTGACAACCACCTCCCACCCACCTTCTTACCAGAGCAAATATCTCTCTCCATCTTCTTCAAAAAGAAGGGAAAAAACAGAAATCCACTTGTATAGATAAAGAGAGTGGGTTGGGTAGGGGCGATGTGCAGAATTAGAAGCATCTCTTATTTTGCTTCATCCAAGCCCAAGGACATAGAGCTGCTGAAAGGGGAATTAGTGGGTTGAATCCTGTGTCACAGCCTTGTTACCCTCCTCAAATGGCCAATGTAATGTTCCACTGTAGGAGCCAGGTTACAATTGAAAGATACCTTCAGGTAGTTGGTTTAAGAAAAGCTGTCCATATGTTACCAGCATTGATTAAAAACCACCAACCAACTATTATCATATGATACTGAAACGTCACAGCAGTTTACATCAATGTATGAAAAGTACCAACAAATCTGTGGTGGGTATTTAGAGCTCCCCTGGTCCTCCTGCAGTAAGCTATTCTCAGCATGCTGTAGGCTATATTTACTTATCTTTTGTAGCTAATGAGTCACCCCAGGAGATTTGGTGTCATGACTACTCAAGTCAAGGATTTTTCTGTTTGCTGTTTGTACTGAGATAGATAGATAGATAGATAGATAGATAGATAGATAGATAGATAGATAGATAGATAGATAGATACTTTATTCATCCCCAGGGGGAAATTTGGTTGTTACAGCAGCAAAGATATACTTGAGCTTATATTGAAACTCTGTCACCGAGTCATGCAAAAGTGATGCTAGAAGGGTACGAAGAGCGTCATAGTTTGAGACTTAATGCCACTGACCAAGCTGTTTACACTAAACGCATTCACTCAAAAAGTAACACTATTATTGTGAGAATGTGTTGAGTTTTCCAACCACTCAAAGCGCTTGTCATTATTCACCCATTCACACCTATTCATACACTGATGACAGGGGCTACCATGCAAGGTGCCACCTGCCCATCAGGACTATCTACTCATTCATAACCATTCATATACAGTAGAAGAGTAGGAGCAATTTGGGGTTAGGTGTCTTTCCCAAGGACACATCGACAAGGACTAGTGGAGCCGGTGATTGTTCATCCTCTGATTGAAGGACGACCGTGCCCTACCACTGAGCCACAGTCACCTGTTGTAGTGTTGTTGAGTTATTGTGAAGTAACATTATTGACGCTTTCATAATGTTTAAGTGGTTTTGTTGCCTAAACCTAACGTTAGTTTTGTTATCTAAACCTATGTTTAAGTACGTATTTCATGCAAAATGCCCAAACCTAACTAAATGTTTTGTTTTGTGTCCTAAACACTACCTCTTTGTTTCCATGTTGCTGACACACTCTCTGTTTTAATCTGTCTCTCTGTTCCATAACTTTATAAAAGTGTGTAGCCGAGGGTTATTTTGCACCTATACTTTATAATAGTAATAGAATAACAACACGGGGCTCCGTATTCTGCACCAGGATGGCAACCATTTTATTCTATTTTCACACACTTCACAAGAACCTTTTTCCTCTTCCCGTTCTTCCATTGTATCCTTCACAATAAAAGCCCAAGACACATAAACTTCTTCCTAGAGAGCTCTTAAAGTAACTCAACATAATAACTATATATATTTTTTCCCCCATGTCGCCAAAACACTCTCTTTTAATTTGTCTCTCTGTTCCCCAACTTTACAAAAGTGCAATACTAAATTGCTGGAGTGCACCTTTAAGTGTGTATTTACGTATCTTCAACCTATGGTGAAATGTTTTGTCCATTTTGCAAATGTGTCAAAAAAAATAAAACTTAAAAAAAATAAAAATTAAGTCAATTAAGAGTACATATTTGTGTGAAAACTTGTAAATGGTTTTAAAAGGATAGGGACAAAGAGAAACTAGCAAACAAGATGTAAAAGAAAGTATGCAGCTGCAAAGCATCAGTTAACCTGAGGTAAAGCTAATGCCACGTTCATGTATTTCTCCTCTTTGTTTTTGTTTTTTTGGAAAAAAGAAAGCTCACCACCTTGACATTGATCTGATGCTGTTATTTGGCTACGGAGCGATGCTGTATCTGGAGCGGTCTGGTGTTGACCCAGGCTGACCGGTGGACAGGATGTTCCTGAGCATCCCTTGCGGCATTCAGCTTGTTTATTTTTCTGGCTGAGAGCAGCTAGCCGCCCCCCATCACTCAGCCTCAGCAAGAATGTAAACACATGGAGGATTCATGCACATGTTCTTTAAGGGCTATATCTGCATTTGTACACGTACAAACAAATGTACAGTTTGCATAACACATTAGTGCATGTGAATAATTGTGAATTTCTTGGTATCCTGCTTCACCTGGATGGAAGTTTGGTCTGCTGATAAGTAATGATGGAATTGTAATATTAGTGAATTCATGAACTTAATTTCCCAGTACTCACACATATTTTCTTGACACACCAGATCGCCTCTTTACATAGAAATGTTTGTACTCTTCACCTAAAAAATAGTCAAAGCTACAACACCCAAACAGAGCAGAGACCCAAACGGTTTACACACCGGCAACAGAAATCTGTTTAACCTTCCACATAGCACCTGTCCGATCCGCTAAACACTTTCTAAGCCATTTGCACAACATTGTAAACATTTGCAGCACTGTGTTTATCTAATACCTACAAGAACATCACCCCCTATGCTAGCTAAGGACGGGCCTGCACTGAGGTGGGGTGCAACAAGAAGATAAATGCAGGCATGTTAATGTGGCTGATCTCTTTCAACTTTCACTTTTAATTCACTCCTTTATTTCATTGCTATGTGTGTGGGCTAAGGTGAGGTGACCATTCATACCCAATGTTCAATTTGACTGCTGGGGAAAAAGAAGAGATGCAAATCTATATTTCAATTTCATTAACTTTTCCGCATGCTGTTTAATTAAATGCCATTATAACCTGGCATTTAAAGGTGAAAATCCAAATTCTTTATCAACATGAATGCACATCTGCATTTTATTATTCACTTGGACTTGACTTTTTTTCCCTTTTATTGCACTGACAGTCAATAAATACACAAGTGGAAGATGCACTGATACCAATTGCTCCACTAACAGTAACCCCAAATAGACAGTAAAAAGCAGCAAGAAGATAAGTGGCATTTCTAAAGTGGTGAGAAACTAGCATATGTCCACCGATACAGCCTAATTGAAGACAACACATTTCTAACCCTACTGTATGGTGTTGTCAGAATAGATGATCTGGGAAATCAAGCTAGATGAGGTAACACTACACATCTTGCAGTGACTTCTGGAATACAGTGAATAATGCAAATGATATATAACAATGTGAAGCAATATGAAAGTTTCTTCCAACATTTTAGCATGAGCACACTTCCCCACATGCATGTTTCCTTAACAAGCAACAAGCCTAACAACACAACAATTTATTTATTTATTAATAAATCAACTGACAAGACATTTTGTGTCTTAATATATATAATAACATTAAACCCAAATCAGTCCTGTGCTCCTCATCCTACACAAAGGACATGTTGAGCTTTTGTTTTGATCTGTTGCCTGGCTTTTGTGTTTATACCCTGTGACAATCATGTAAAATATACATCTTAACCCAGATATCGAGAGAAACTGCTTGAAAACCAAATATTTGATATGATACAAATTAAGTTGGATGAGATTTCCTACCTGTGCATCTTAAGTAGTCCAAAATCTGGATATAATACAGCTCAAGTGTGCAACAGTGCATGCACTGTATATATACTATATGACGTAAACAGAAACATGATATGGAAAATGTATGTAGGATTTTGCACATTTTGAGCTTCATGTTACTAACATATAATGCTGCTTATTCTGCCAGTATGTTTTGAATGTTACAATCAGAGGTTATTACATTTTAATGTGTAGAAATATAAAGGCTCTTTCCATAGAGCATACAAGTGATACTGCATCTACTTTTACTTGAGTTGATATCACTTCTACAGTGATCTGGATTATCATTCTTGGTAATAACCACTTACCAGCTGCTCTTTTTACTACCATGTGTTTGCATCCTATATCTGTCCGGTCCTCTGCCCGGCAGGTCACGTAGACATTGGGCAGCTTTCAGGAGCCGTGACCCCACTAACCTCATCTATCCTACTCTCTCAGCTCGGGGCGAGCAAATGGTAGCGGGACGGCTCTGGAACTGCCAGTCGGCAGTGCCGAAAGCTGAGTTCATCTCAGGTTACGCTTCCTTGCTCTCCCTTAACTTTCTTGCTCTAACTGAGACCTGGATCACACCAGAAAACACCACCACACCCGCAGCTCTGTCAGATGTGTACTCTTTCTCTCACACTCCCAGAGCTGCGAGGCATGGTGGTGGTACTGGCCTGCTAATTTCCCCAAAATGAAAATACTCTCTTGTCTCTGTTCCTCAGTTCTCCCCGTCCTCTTTCGAATTTCATGCTGTTACTGTCACTTATCCAGTCAAGCTCACCATTGCTGTTGTGTATCGCCCACCAGGGCCTCTTGGTGAGTTCCTGGAGGAGCTCGACACATTAGTCTCGCACTTCCATGACGATGGCTCGGCGCTCATCCTGCTCGGTGACTTCAACATCCAGACCGATAAGCTTGAACCTCTTCTTTCATTCCTCTCCTCCTTTGACCTTTACCACTCTTCTTCTCCTCCTACCCACAAGGCCGGCAACCAGCTGGATCTTATCTTCACTAGGCACTGTTCTACTGCTAACCTCTCTGTCACTCCCCTCCAGCTCTCTGACCACTATTTCATGTCCTACTCCCTCTCCCTATCCTCTGCTCCATCACTTCCTCCACCTACCCACATGGTTTCTACCCGAAGTCATCTCCGCTCCCTCTCCCCTGCTGATCTTTCTTCTTCTGTCACCTCTGCTCTCCCTGACCCTGAATCCTTCTCTCTCCTATCCCCTGATACTGCTACTGAACTTCTCCTCTCCACCCTTACTTCTTCTTTGGACAAACTCTGTCCCTTCACCTCCAGGCCTGCACGCCCAACTCCACCTGCCCCGTGGCTGTCAGACTCAGTGCGTACTGATAGACGGAGTCTAAGAGAGGCTGAGCGTAAATGGAGAAAAGGCAAACTCCCGGAGGACCTTCTTAACTTCCAAGCTCTTCTTTCCACTTTTTCCTCCTCTCTATCTACTGCTAAAGCTGCGTTCTTCCGCTCTAAAATCCTAACCTCTGCTTCCAATCCTAAAAAACTCTTTGAAACTTTCACTTCACTCCTCCAACCCCCACCCCCTCCTCCTACTTCCTCCCTTCTCCCTGATGATTTCGCCAACTTCTTTGACAAGGTAAACGATATCAGATCCTCCTTCTCTCAGCCCCTCTCTCCCTGTCCAATCCTGCCCCCACAGCTCTCCCTCCCATCTCCACGCCCCATCTTACCCTTTCTGGCTCCTCTCGCCCCTAACGAGGTCCTCAACCTTGTTACATCTAACCGCCCCACCACGTGCTCCCTTGACCCGATCCCTTCCCCTCTTCTTCAGTCTATTGCGACTGAACTCCTTCCTTTCCTCACCCACCTCATCAACACATCTCTTGTTTCAGGATGCTTTCCCACGGCCTTCAAGACCGCCAGAGTCACCCCCCTTCTGAAGAAACCATCACTTGACCCCTCTGATGTCAAGAACTTCAGACCGGTTTCTCTTCTACCCTTTCTATCCAAAACACTTGAGCGTGCTGTCTTTAACCAACTGTCTTCCTATCTCCACCAAAACAGCCTTTTGGACCCCCACCAGTCCGGGTTCGAAGTGGGTCACTCGACAGAGACGGCCCTCCTTGCGGTGACAGAGTCGCTTCACGCCGCGAGAGCTAACTCTCTCTCCTCTGTCCTGATTCTCCTGGACTTGCCTGCGGCGTTTGACACTGAACCATCAAATCCTCCTCTCATCCCTCGAGGGGATGGGCGTCTCAGGCTCTGCACTCTCCCTGTTTGCATCCTACCTGACGGGTCGATCCTACCAGGTGACCTGGAGGGGGGCCGTGTCGAAACCACGCATGCTGACTACGGGGGTTCCGCAAGGGTCAGTCCTGGGCCCCTTTCTCTTCTCGCTCTACACAACATCTCTGGGTTCTGTTATTCGCTCGCATGACTTCTCCTACCATTGTTATGTCGATGACATCCAGCTGGTCTTGTCATTTCCCCCCGGTGACACCCAAGTGGAGACGCGCATCGCTGCGTGTTTGGCTGACATCTCGAAGTGGATGACGACACACCACCTCAAGCTCAACCTAGACAAAACTGAGCTACTGTTCCTCCCGGGGAAGGGGTGCCCGCACCGGGACCTGTCCATCACCATTGATGATACCGTGGTGACGCCAACTCGGACTGCGAGGAACCTGGGTGTGACCCTGGATGACAAACTGTCATTCTCGACAAAAATTTCATCCGTCACACGCTCCTGCAGATTCCTGCTCTACAACATCAGGAGGATTCGTCCCTTCCTGACTGACGAGACGGCGCAGGTTCTCATCCAGGCTCTTGTCATCTCCCGCCTGGACTACTGCAACTCTCTACTCGCCGGAGCCCCGGTGATGGCCATCAGACCTCTGGAGCTTGTCCAGAAAGCCGCAGCTCGCCTGGTGTTCAATCGCCCCAAGTTCTCCCACACAACTTCCTTTCTCCGTTCTCTACACTGGCTACCTGTAAGAGCTTGCATCCAGTTTAAGACTCTGGTGCTAGCCTACAGGGCAGTGAAAGGAACAGCTTCTTCCTATCTCCAGGCCATGGTCAAGCCTTACACCCCCGCCCGACCACTTCGCTCTGCTGCCTCGGGGCGATTGGTTGCCCCGTCGCTCAGAGGTCCTGGCGGCCGATTGACTTGGTCACGGCTGTTTTCTGTCCTGGCCCCACAGTGGTGGAATGAACTTCCCACTGACGTCAGGACAGCGGAGTCGCTGCCCATCTTTCGGCGCAGGCTGAAAACCCACCTCTTCAGGAAGTGCTACCCTGAGCCTTCCACTTAGCACTTATTGTATTCATACTAGCTTGTTGCACTTATTGTATTCGGATTACTTATAGCACTAACTGTTTTTCTTGTTTCTGCACTGTACTTTGGCTCTGAGTTATGCTCTGCTTCATGCTCTTAGATGCTTGTTTGGAAAAGGAAATGTACTTATGACTTCTGGTGACTAGTAGTTCTTTTGATTACCAATGTTGAATGCACTTATTCTAAGTCGTTTTGGATAAAAGCGTCTGCTAAATGACTGTAATGTAATGTACTACACTGTCCCTGACTAGCGCTGCTTTGATGACACAGTACAGCCACGTTGTTTATAAGTAGAAGCCAAGAGCTGTGTCACTCCCTGATCAATTGTGGGTAACTGATCTCCACAAAGCCACGGTCAATGTCTAGCTTAAGATGTCATTATTGAGTTGACTTACACCAAACAATCGTGCTTCCTTTATGGCCATAAAACACTGCTCATATTGTTATAAAATATTTTTTTTGCTGACACTATCACAAGCCCTGGCACACGGCACTGGCGTCCCAAAGACACCACCTGTGTTGAATGGTGATGTGGTCTTTGAAATCTTTTATTTGTATAAAATTTCAGATGCACTTTGAAACTTTTAATAGCATGTTTAAATTATCAACAGGCTATACAAATCATGGTCTGATGGAGCTAGTGAGTGTATGTGAACTGTCACTCTTGTGGTAATGGTGTGGCTGTAGCTCAGTGGATGGAGCGGCTCATCTTTAGACCACAAGCTTGGGAGAGTGATCACTGACTTCTACTGTCTGCATTTTGAAGTGACCTTGAGCGAAACAGTGAACCCTAATTTGCTCCCCGGGTGCCTCACAGCAGCCCATTGCGCCTCAATGCTGAGGATGGGTTCAATGCAGAGGTCAGATTGCATGCATGTACCTCTATGATGATTGAAATAAAGGTCAAGTTTAAGGGTAAAATTGAATGAAAGCAGCATTATAATTTTTTTGTCAGGGGCAGAGCAACAAGTTGTGAGCACAATATTTACATATTAACTTATTCAATTGGTATGGCTAACATGTTAGCAAACAGTTGCCTGATGTATTATACATCCGCTAACTTTATCTGTCTGCTGTTTGGTGCACAGAAGATTTATTTGAGCTCTAGCTGCTGAAAAACAGCTGTCTGCTGCAGCTGAAAATGAGGTTGATGAGAGCACTGAGACAAGGGTGACCATTTTTTCAAACCCCCTAAACGAGAATCTCAAGTGTATTACACGTTCATTCACGCGCCCATTTGCGCTAATACACGCACCATAGGGGTGCTATTGTAAATTGATTTCTGGCCGTCTTAATTGTCTGCATTTCCACTGTGCTTGAACGAAAATGTACTCGAGCAGTGTATGAAAAATGCAATATTTCATTGCTGGGTACTTTACAAAGGCTCGAGTAAGCCTCCTGGAGCTCTTTAGAAAATACTTTTTTGTTAGCATTACAGTTAAATGCTAGTGTACATATGTTCTGTCAGAAATCACAATAACAGCCTTGACAACTACACACTGATTGATTGACACACAGACAGACAAATCAGTGTTGAATTCACGTATATGCATTGTTGATGTTTCGGGTAGTTTGGGGTTTAACGGTTAGGTAATAATGAGTGGACAGACCATGACAAAACACCTTCGTAAGCACTGAAAATAAGTATATTAGTATTATCATTATTTGAATAGTGGTGAAAGCTGGGACAGTTCGGTAGTGAATGTTGAAAACCTTTCAAATATCAGTAAAACATTTTTGTGTATTTTGCCTTTCCATCTAATGAAGCTCTGATGAATATCTCCTTTCCTAACAAAGCATGAACCATGTAAGAGGTTTCGATCATCAAAACCACTTCACATTACCTCCTTAACGGTCTTTTCAGCAGCTTCCCTTCCTGCCCAGCTTTAAATGAGAGTCCCACCATATCAACACCCTGAGGCCATGTCTGCTTGAAACTGGTTTAGTGCCATTTAAGTCTTTTCAAAGTACAGTGAAAATGTTTGATATATGTATTTTCCCTCTGCCCTAAACCTGATCTTTACAGTCTGTTAGTTGGTTAAGCACACAATCACAGCTATTCTCATGCTTATGGAAATGGCAAAAAAGAAATATTTCCCTGGCTCTTTTGTACATCACAATCACAAAACCCCACAAAACAATTACACTTTTATATGATTCATTACTGAGGTTTGTTCTTTCAGTTCAAAAGTATATCTTTAAATTTGACCTGCCTCTTCATATTGCATACTGCTTTTGTCTTTGGACTTTTCCCTTATTTCATTGGGAATCATATGGATTTAATGTAGAATTTAATATTTTATACTATTTACTTTTCACTGCTAGACTATTATTCTTTTTAATGTGTTTTTCCTTATAAAAACTCTCCTTGTGTCTTAAAGCCGTTTTATCCCATTCTGGTCAGCGGGATCTCACGGAAATACATGAGATGACGACAACTTCTTAACAGGGCATTACATGGTGGTGGCACTTAATGTGTAAAATAACGTGCTGCCATCACAGAAGAGATTTCCACATTAGGGCAACTAACATTAGGTTTAGGCAACAAAACCAATTGCATTAGGTTTAGGAAAAATATCATGGTTGGGCTCATAATTAGTGCATAAACTTAGTAAAATAGGTAAACATGTCATAAATGTAACTTCACAATAACTCAACAACCCTTTGGGACACAAACACTGGTCCCAAACAATGGTCTTGTGGGTGAAAGTCCTGTGTTTGTTTGACTAATCCCCCTCCCCTCTCACCCACCACGAGGAACCTTTCTCACCATCTATAACTGTTGCATAGGAACCTAATTGACTTTTCCATTGGCATTGTTTTAACACATTTCGTACCACCATCTCGTAATGCTCTGTTTAAAGTATGTGATCATTTTACTTATCTCTTTGAGATCCTTTATTTTATATTAACATCAAATGTACTGTATGTAATGTCACATGCATTGCTTGAACATGATGACACGAATAATTATCACCTAACTGTGCAGCTATTGACCTCTTTCGCTTCTTTTATCACATAGTTTAGGAGTTCCAGCTAGCAAACTATGGCTCGCTATTTTTTGTAGTTTTCCAGCTGGCAAACTAACTCTAATCAATCTGGTTTCAAAGCAGCTTCAAGCAAAAAAAAAAAAAAAGATAAAAAGACAAGATTAGCAAGTAGCTGGCGGGTGAATATTGGAAAACATTTGATGTACATTTGCATGTACGTATATGTTGCTATCTGTTTGCTGGATGTGTAAATAGGCAAATGTTTGCTAGTATGGTAATAAAACAAAATACTTAAATATTGAATAAATTAAACAAATAACTATTGTTGCTGTTACAATTCCCACACTTCCACTCCTTACAAACAAACTTTTAAATGATCTAGTTTTGCAAGAAATATGTATTTAGACAGGCGTCATGCAGGGTACAAGCCTTGTGCAGCTTTGGCTCTCTGCTCTCCCATTTGCTTTCCTGTGTTATGCTTCAGCGCTGATAGTTTACACTAGGTCCCCATTAGTGTCAGAAATGCTGGGTGACGCTCAGTTACTGAGATAAACAGAAGAAAGGGGTCAGCATCTGTGTCTACAGTACAAGTGGTATTTGCTGGTGTGTGGTATTTGCTGTATGCTTGTATTTAAGTGTGTGTATGGGCTTATAATTGCTATTGGTAAATTTATCATTTTTCTCAGACAACAAAGTTAATCCAGTTATGCAGCTGGCTTTCCCCAGGCCTTATCTTGATTGGTTGGAGGAGGACGGGGCGGGACAAGCCATCTCTCAGTGAGGATCCCCAGATGCTCTCAGTTGCGCTGTGTCTATACAGACAGATCCACCTCCTTCACAGCCTGCAGTTCTTCATGGACAGGAGGACTGGAACTGCAGCCGAGTACTTCTTTGCCCAGGATAACTTACCAAATGACATTTATCAAAAAGAAATTTAGACAAGTCAATGATCACTTTATTAAAAGAACCATAAGTAGCTTGGAATCTTGGAAAATAGTTCAAGAAGATTTTGAGGAATTAAAGGAATTTTAAGGAAATTGTGGGACACAAACAACGGCAAGCATCACAAACTGGATCCCTCAAGATCCACAAGGCAAGGACAAGCTAAGAGGACTTAGCAAGATAAAACAAGGATTTAGAGGCCTTGCATACTGGGGTGAGGTATGAGGTGGGGAAACAACTGAGAACCCAGAAACCTGCTGCTACCAATGTAATCAGACAACGCCATGCCAACCCTGCTGCCAACCTGTCACAAGTGGACCCAGACCACAGCAGGACAGATATTCCTGCTTTTGTTCTTCTTTGTTATCTTCAACCATCAGGTAAATGCTTTACGTACACATGCATGCACACACGCAAATTAGGCCTTTCAATTAAGTTACATTCAAGACTTATTTAGCGTTGGACTTTACAGTAAGTCATATGTAAGAAAATGATAATGTATCTTACTAATGACAGCAAATTAAAATAATTATTCCAAATTAAGGAATAGTTATATTTTCCAACATTAATTAATATAACTGTCAAATACAACAAACCTTTGTCAGGGACACACCTATGGACTGATATCAAGAATAAATAGAGAGGCGCGTGTGCATTGCACTAATGCAGAAAGCCAGATTGATAAATGACCTGTATCAATTGCAGATTCCAAAGAATATGTCCCCTCTGTTAGTGAAGGTAGTGCTTTGAATACTCCCACCAAGTGGGTAAATACAAATACCGCAACATCCCTATACTCACCACATCCATTTAGAGGCTGCAAATACATTGAAATGCAAATGGATTGTACTGTAAAATCTTTATTAATTCAGGCTGGTGTCATCTAGCATTTTAAGCTATACCTACGAAAAGGTATTTGTCATAATTTGTAGGTATCGCACAAAATGATTTTGTATGTTATGCATGTTATCATAAACAAGGAAGTATTTAGACAGCAAAAGAAGACAACAGGTTGACGTGAAAAGAAGTCAACAAACAGCCAGGAGACCGCTGTTTGTTACCATATCAAACGAGAAGGTAATGTTGATTTATTAGTCACGTAACTTGCGTACTTCATAACATTTCCTTAGTTATTTCAACCTAACCGACAATCTTTTCCTACACCTAACTAGGTAGTTTTGTTGCCTAAACCTAACTGTTGTTTCCTGTAACTTTTAAAAGGCCGTATTCATGTAACAAGCGTAATTTGTCTTGTGTGTGTTGAGGAGTATCTTTTGGTTAGAAATAGGATATGAAGCATTGTATGAGGATACGTTGATGAATTTGATTAAATCCCTCTCCTGTCATAAATTATGTTGTTATGACATTAAGGAGTTATGATCATGAGTTCAGTCTTGATGATTATTATTACTTATTGTCATACTTTCAAGCATGCAATGTACGTCGGTTGAAGTGAAAACACAAGCTGCTGTTGTTTCATTTATTTCTGGCCAATCTATTTCTGGATATCAACGGAGTTGTGTGTGTGCAATAGGTGGTGGAGGACTGGAAGAACTCCAGGATAGACCAGTATAAAGGGCAGTGACGGCCGTGCATTTTATACCTGGGCCTTCAGTGCTGTCCTACTACAGTCATCATGAGTCACACCTACAGTTATTATTTGTTTCTAGGGGTGTAACAATACACATATTCATATTAAACCGCTCAGTACGAGGCTTACGAACCGAACAATATGTTTGAATAATATTAGTGCATTTGGAAAATGGAGAAGCTTAAATTGTGTGACCTCTGAACCCGGAACAATAACAAAAAACAGCTGAGGCACCACAGTGTGAATATGACAACAAAGCATAACAAATCAACCCAGCAACACTGCAGCACTAGAGCACAAGCCATTCACATTATTCATAAAAACGACACAATAGACAAATTAACACAGTAGTAACGCTACTGCAGATGTAAAAAAACAAAAGCAGTTCACTTACCAAAGCTGCCTTCACTTAAAGACAAAGTCCATCCTCCTTTCTTTGTTAACAAAGTCAACTCCCAAATCCTCCTTCAGCCATTGAGTGTTAAAAAAACAAAGCTAGGTAAAAAAAAAAGAATCTACACCAAGCAAAACGCTAGAAATGTCATAATTTATCCATATCTTTCAATTTGAACTCTTCTACTCCAACTAAGCTCTGGTGGCTATCTTAAGTTTCGTTTCACAATAGTCATGTGCTCGCTCACTGACCAATCACAGCCAAAAGGAGAGTTAATGTTGGACTGATATTTGTGGGGTGCTTGCTCTGCGTCGGCTGGATGTGAAAATAAGGAAGCGTTTACTAAAATGTTCAAGGTAAAAAGCTCTATAAATTGATAAAATATTGAATACATTTTTACAGTTTCTTCCAATGATACAATAAATACAGATTGTTTCTAACCCTAACCCTGTTAATATTAAAGTGAATTTAATGATAATATTATATGTACATTTTAATTCCAGCATTCTCTTAAATTTTACTGCTCGGATTAAAAAAGAAAGTTTGTCTCACTTTTTAAATGTTCATGCAGGTAACAGGCTCAGTGCTTGAAAGTCTGATAGCTAAACGGACTGAATACTGGGAGGAATGCAACAGAACTCTGGCGACAAGGGCACTCCCAGAAACTGGTGAGCCTCCTGTCAAGTCTAAGATTAATTATCTTGATTGTTATTACCTTGGTGAAAACTTGCTTATTCTTGTTTTACAGGAATATACTGTAGAGGAACATTTGACACGTTTGTGTGTTGGCCCCATTCATCTCCTGGGAATGTGTCTGTCCCCTGTCCTTCTTACTTACCATGGATGAGTGAGGACAATGTTATGTTTTACCACTTCACTTAAAATACAACTCATGTATGAAGTCACCAATTAAAAATAAATGTAATTGAAGATTTGGTGTTTGATAATGCTTTGGTCCAGAATTAAATATCTCAGCAACAATTGGATGGATTTCCACAACATTTTAAAGAATATTTGACATTTATGGATTCCCAGATAATGAATCCATTATTCTTGGTTACCCCTGACTTTTCACTGTACTACCATTAGGTAGTATTTTTGGTGAAATTTGGGACAGGTATTCATGCTACTGTCAGGATGAATTAGAACCACTTTGGTGATCAATTGTTACATCTAGCATCATCATCAGGTCAACATTTGAAATCATCCACTACTTTGGTTTATGACCTGCAATTAACTGTAATTGGAAGAATGTTGGCATAATGACATTAGCATTTAGTTCACTACAGCAGGCACTTTCAAATGGCTTTCTCAATGATCAGTCCAGCCTTCCGAAATTATTTAACACCAGAATGAAGTTGTAATTAATCACGTATAAGAAGTGACAACACCCTTACAATTCAGGATTTAGCTGTATAATAATGTAAAAACAACAACAACAACAAATTCTCAGTCAGAAGCCACCATACATACCCATGTGTCCTTCAATTACCTACAGACGGCTCCAGGAGGGCACATCGAGAATGCTTAGTAAATGGGAGATGGCGACAGAGGGAGAATTCCTCCGAGACCTGGAGGGATGAATCAGAATGTAAGGAGGACCATTATTTCAAAGACAAGGTGAGATAGTGGAAATACATGGTTTCTGCTCCCTTTAAGTTTTGGAGCTGAAAATGTCTCTCTTTATTATTAACTTATCACTTTCCTTGTGTGTGCATGTGTGCGTGTGTGTGTGTGTGTGTGTGTGTGTGTGTGTGTGTGTGTGTGTGTACAGGAGGATGAAATGCTTCGCCAGACAGCCCTCAGGCTCATCTCTGTCATCGGCTATTCCCTGTCCTTGTCCTCTCTCTTTATTGCTACTCTCCTGATGGGCATATTGAGGTCAGTGGCAGGGAGTAGAGGGGTTTCTGATGGTCAGGCAATCAAAATTGTATGAAGATGGGGCAGATTTGCCTTTCTCTCAGTTATGATAACGTTATACTCACCAAAGTAATAACTAAGATCTGAGAAAATGGTGGCGACAAGGCAGCAAATATGACGGTTAACGGTAATGGTAAATGGACTTGCACTGGTGCAAGGTGCCACCTGCCCATCAAGATGTAAACCCATTCACATTCACCCACGCTCACACACCAATGGCACAGTCAGACACAGGAACAAAACATGGTGTTCAGTATCTTGCCCATGGACAGTTCGACATGCGGACCAGAGAAGCTGGGGATCAAAATTAGAAGATCTACCTGTAAGCCACGACTACCTCTGATGGGGGTAACGGGGCTGGAAGCCCTGTGAATGTGAAGTTTTACATGCTGATCAAACAACCATCCAAACATTCCAACCAAGTCCGCAGAGGCATTATATTGCAATTGCAATTGTGAGGGTCACTAGCAATTGCCCCCTACTAGCCTGAAGTGCTATTACTCAGATATTAATTAATAAAACATCCATATTGGCTCCCACATTATCCAAACCATCATACCACTATTTCGGTAAAACCAAACAATGATCCCGAACCACACAAAAAAACGGTGTGTGTGAACATCTTTGGCAAGTACATGGGTCAAACTTGAACCAGGAAGTTGATCTGTAAACTATGGGAATCATCTTTGCTTTTGTTTCATCCACTAAATAAGTTTTGCTATCATGGGGATTTGTTTGAATCCTGTCTTATTGTCTGACTGCTTGTGTTCCTTGTCCCTACTTAATTTTAGTATTCCCAGATCTTAGAAATGAACTTGGTGAGTACAATGGTATTATTAGAAATAGGACCCATGGCCAAAACTACTAAGGTAAAACCCATGTTTTATTGAACTGGAATTAACCCTTATGCTTTGTATCTGTTTTCTAGATTGTAATTTAGATGTTTGGAAACCAAATCAAATTGTTATGATAGTTAAAAAATGTTCAGTTTACCACTGTAATGAATGAGAACAAAAATATTTCATAGAGGCAATTTGAAGGTGCCTTATGAAGCTTTTTTGTAAACAAAGTTACATCCATTGCTTCTCACCAAAATGCATCGTGTTTTTTTTATTTCAAACCTAATAAGCATGTTGAATGATTTACCTTCCTATAAATCATTTGCTTTTTGTAACATTTTATGGCGTTGTCGATGTCATTGTTGACGAGTGCATGCATGAGATACTAAATAAACAGGCACCCACTTTTAAAAACATTGCTTCATACTGGTTAAAACAGGAAATGCTTCCTGGTCCATGTTGTTTAATGTTCCATCTTATGCTTCTCATGATTTTACAGTTGCACAGGATGTGTAGATCATTGTCTTTCTCAAATTACATCTGTTTTTGCTTACAAGGAAGCTCCACTGTACCAGGAACTACATACACATGAATCTGTTTGTGTCATTCATCCTGAGAGCCATGGCTGTCATCTCTAAGGAAATTGTATTATACATCATGTATTCCAAGCTACCCAAGGACGATCCAGGATGGAACTCCTACTCCATCTCTGCGGTATAAAATATACTGCCTTATTATTCACATATTAGCAGATACTTGCTTGTGCTGGGCCTTTCTGATTCAAATCTAGTTGTAAATGCTTTTAAATGTGTAGAGTACAGCACTTGTGAATTAACCAAAGCAGTTTGAATCAGCCATACTATTTGCAACACTAATTTCCTATATTTCTCAACAGACAGCGTTGATATGTAAATTTTCCAAAGTGTGTATGGAATACTTTGTGGCCTGTAACTACTTCTGGCTCTTGGTAGAGGCCATTTTCCTCCACACGTTGCTCTTCACAGCTGTGCTGACTAAGAGACGTCTGCTGAAGAAATACATGCTCCTAGGATGGGGTAACTCAACACATTCTCACACATTCTAGGCTAAATACTAGCAGAGTTTTGGTGAGGGCGGCTGAGCTTGAGCAGCCAAATATGGATACGATCTACCCGGCATCCCCTGGCTTAAAAGCTAACGTATGGAAGCATTTTGCTTCTTCTTCCGTCCAACTCGGAAAGTGCGAAGCACGAAGTAGATTCACACTTTTTTTGCCAAGGATTTTCACCCCTACATAGTCATTGAGAATCAGAGCTTTCGTGCTATGTTGCACACTTTGGAACCAAGATACAACATTCAATCGTGACATTTTTACAGACACTGCAATACTCTACCACCAAACCGAAGCTAAAGTTATGGAATCACTGAGGAAAGCTGGTAGGATGGTAGAAACATGCTATGCGAGACATCCGTTCCCACAGAATCTAGTGTGACCGTAACCATGCACTTTATCTCTGTATGTATAGTTTTAGCACATGTTCCAGAAAGCATTGTTTTTGTATGAGAGCTGAATGCTCGTTGCCTACAACAAGGGGATTTTTTAGAAGAGAAGTCAATATTATTTATTTGTAAATAAAGGCAGCTTTTTCTGTCACATAACTCAGAAAATGCTGAATTCTGTGTTTTTACTATGCTGCTCCAGGCCCCATTTCATTTCTTTTCCTGTTGGTTCTCTTTGTATTGTTTGGAAATGTAACCCTCCAGTTCACACATATCTTCTATTTGTTACTAATATTGAATGAATAAAAGATAATGGAAGTAAATTCATCTGAATCATTACAAATTGGCTGTGTTTTTAAAATAGCAACTAGTCACAGTGAGAAAGAAAATCCTGTATCTAAAAAATGTTGATGCATCAAGAAGAATCTATAATGGTTTTATAATCACATCGCAGCCCTCTGAATCGGAATTGAATCGTGAGGTGCCTAGAGATACCCACCCCTATTGGGAACGGTGTGTCATTTTCTGCTTGTTACATGCATTGTGTCTTTTCAAAATCACAGGAAACCTTTCGTTTCCATTTGTTACATCCACACAGTTTAAAATAAACTTCAAACGTAGGTTTACTTAATCATAAACAATTTGGGTTGATTTAGAGAACAGAAGTACTTGGTTAGGCGTAGAATAAGATTGTGGTGTTGGTTAAAATAAGTAAGTTTGTTGAATAAAATCATGACCTCTTACGTAACTGGAGTCCGACGCCAAAGGGCACTGACCAAATGACGTTATTTGATAAGTTGGTAGAGAGGAATTGTTTTGTGAGTAAGTGTGTGTGAGATTGTATTAAACATGTTGCATCTTATGCTTTTGTTACTTTTCAGGGACACCTATTTTGTTTGTAACACCATGGACAGTGGTCAAGATTTTATATGAAAACACAGAGTAAGTGTTTCATTACATACTTCACAATAAACAAATAAACTAAACTTAATAAAATGTTTGTCATTGATTGACTTTTTAAAATCCTTTTACTCCTAAGATGCTGGTCAATTGTGAACAAATGGTTCTGGTGGATAATAAGAGGCCCAATTACTTTGTCAGTGCTTGTAAGTGATTCCTGAACCAATCCTTGAAAGCCTTTTTGAGAATCACAGTACAGTTATTCAACCTGATGTTCACGTTAGTTACAGATCCATTATCTCGCTCCTGTAAGTCTTGTTTCTTTGATGCCAGCCATCAAGTCAATGCATTTCCTTTAAATCTAACCTAGATGTGTGTTGCAGGTCATTTTCTTCATATTCATCAAGATTCTGATGCTGCTGCTGTCCAAGCTGAAAGCAGATCAGGTGACGTTTACAGACTACCGATACAGGTATTTGTCCCTGCCTTGACTCACTAACTGATTAAAAATCCAAATTTCAGGAAACATGTTTGACCTTAAGTGCCAAGTAGTATATTTAAACATTAGGTTCCTGGTCAAACATTTAAATGTCAGTTCTTCCCATTTACAGTACAAACTCAAATGTCACACCTTTAAGGCTTTTCCCCTTTACCTTGAATGTCACCATGGAAAGGAAGCTTGTGAATACTAGATAGCTTACTTTGCCCACTGTATATTTTCGAACTTCCTATCTGTCTTAAGTCTATAGATATTTAGCGCTGTATTTTTTGTCCTGCAGCTTGGCCAGAGCAACATTGGTACTGATTCCTCTGCTGGGAATCCATGAAGTGGTCTTCACGGTGCTGATAGATGAATGTGTGGAGGGCAGCAGTCGTTACGCCAGGAACTTTATCAACCTCACTCTCAGCTCGTTTCAGGTAACACCTGTAAAGTTGATTACATACATGGCAAGTTTTTTGTTTCTAAATCCACATAACTATAATTCATGTGTATCCTTTTACAGGGATTTTTGGTTGCTGTGCTGTACTGTTTTGCTAATGGAGAGGTACATTTTATCTGTATGTATTGTGATTTTTCATAGATGTTGAATTCAATATATGAAATGGAAGCTCAGTTAAGTCATTTTTGGTTTTGATATCATTTGTTGGTTTGAGACTTTGAAGCGATATACAGTATATTATAGTGTCTATATTAAAAGGGACAGTTCACCCAAAAATCTAAAATGCATATTAAATCCACAGACATTTTTGTCATCTATCCATGCAGTTCTCCTCAGAGCTTTTAAGCCTCTTTTAGCTAGCTGTCTTGGTTTTGGATCACACCCGTAGATCAAATAAACCTAATTTCCAGCAGCAGCAGGCAGTTGTTTTTGGCACAAAATTTTACACAAACCAACTCTATGCGACCCGCTCAGCACCAGATGGCAAACAGACAGAGTTAGAAACTAGCTGGTGATATTAGAGCATTTAGCAGCTAAAGAGTAACACATTATTCTCATGAGCAAAGCAGCCAGCAGCTGTTCTCAGCAAAAAACAAGGAGCTACTCTTATCACTACTCGGTTCTTTTTCATCACTAAATAATTGCTTTTAAAAACATATAAGTATTTTTAAAAACAAATAAATTCAGAACAGGATTAGAATTTAATAATAATTTTAATATTACAAAATATTGTTTCTAGATCAACAACAGTAAGGTTTACAACAGCAAAGTCAATATATGAAGTCATTAGTAGCTCGCTGTAAAAACCCAGTAGAATAAATAACATTCCTGAGTGAAGTTTATAAAGAAGAACACAAATCATCAGTCAGTATCAGTCCTTCCGCTTGTCCTCTGTTCTCCCTCTGATGTGCATGCAAGTAGCGCTAGTAGAGGGAGGATGGCTGCTTTGTCTCAGCCAGCAGAGACGTGTACAAGAACAAACTGTGCTAAACAGTTAGACTACATACAGACAGCTTCTGTTTTAGCTTCTTTATGAAAAATAAGCTTTGGCGGCTCTAGGTGCTGTGCTTGTGTAAATAAAGCAGCGGTTGATGAAAGACTGCAGAATTATATAATGCTTTTGTTTACATGTTAATGCTTGATGAACAAGTGTAATGATAACATATTGGCTTTTTACTCATAAATCTTACATCTTACAACTCTCATCACTTCAAGTAATGAGCGTAGTTTTTGTCATCTCTAGTAATCTTCAGACAACAGGTTTACTTCAGTGTCTCTGCTGACTATATATTACCCCTAAACATTAAAAAGTACTAATAAAATCACCAGAAACGTCAGAGCTTATCAACACTCCGGCCTTTAAGAATTTAGCATTGGGTGCCATTTAATACCGGGTTTCGGTACCCATCCCTACCTTTAGGCGTAAAAAACGTGAAAGGCTCCAGCTAGAGCCTGTGTTCGGGTTTGTCCGTTCTGGGATGCTGTAGAAACATGGCGGTGCAAGATGGTGGACTCTATGGAAAAGGACCTGCTCCCTATGTAGATATAAATGGCTCTTTCTAAGCAAATAAAAACAAAAGTGATTGTGAAAGCATAATTATGAATATTGCCATATCTGCCATAAACATGTAGTTGTATAACTGGTGACAATTTTCTTTGTACTGAAATTCAGGTCCAAGCAGAACTAAAGAAGCGCTGGCAGCTTTTCCTGTTTACCAATCACTTCCAGGTGAGGAGCTGTTTTCGGTGCGTACCCAAGTACCTCTGGAAGTGCACTCGAAGGCGCCGCCCACAGTGCTCTCGGCAGAGTGACTTCTTTGACGAGGGCGTTACCTCCACAACACATCCACACCTGCTTCAGGTAGCTGAACATGAAGGAGGTGAAGGACTTGGACAAGGAGAGGTTAAAGGTCAGGGTTTGAAGGGTTGTGACACAACAGGGCTTGACTTTCTCAACAGGAAGAGCCTGTCCAGTAGTGATGGAGAGATGACGCTAGGGGAGACCATGGAGGAGATTCTGGAGGAAAGCCAATTCTGATCCCCTTTAGGTCGTTGGTACTTTTGTCATATTTTATGATATAAGTGCATATCATTATATTGTGAATGCTAAATCATGTGGGTCTTGATGCCTAGTTCTAAAGATGTGCCCTGTGTTAAAATCTAGACCTTTGTTATTGTTTACATTGTGTTCATAGTGTATGTATACCCAACTAAAGCCACCACTTATAGTTGACACAGACAAACAACCTTGTGGTCCCTGTGAGTAGTCACCAAGTCTCTATAAGTGCCTATTGCCCAGGGCAATGATAGAGGCAGTGATAGAGGCTTGGTGAATACTTACAGGGCTAGTTGGTGAGCTAAGGTCTAACACTAGCAAGCTGTTTCCTTCACTCATGATCTGTTGTTCTTGGGATCTGACATAATTTCAAGCTCATTACCAGTCATTGGTGGGATGATGTCACATTAGCAACATTGTATTAATTAACCCTCGTGTTGTCCTGGGGTCATTCTGACCCCAAATTAAATCTTTTGCTGTCAAAATATGTCTTTTATTCATCAAATGGTCTGAATAATGGGGGTTGTTTGATACTATGCTCTTCATGATTAAAATACATTTGAAGTAATTAGATTGAATTATGGGTGATTCATTGAATTTAATAACTTCTGTTGTCCTCTGGGGTCAAAAAGACCTTGCAGCACAAAGTGGTGCAATGGGGCAAATTGTCACACCATACAACTATGTTGTGGAAAAGAATGACCAGGAGGACAATGCTGAACATAATGAGGAGGAATAATCAACTGATGAGGAAGATTCAGGGTCAGAAGAGAAGGAAAATAATGATGAGGTGATAGATCCAATATACAGATCACATGCTACTTCTTGTGTTGCCTATAATACAGCATTGAAGTAAAATGATTGCAACAACGTAAAAAGATTAGACAGACACATAGCTCAAATAACTTTTTTTTTTTTTTATTACGCTTGTGGCACACGTGTTGCATACAATATGAAGCGAAAGGCACAACTGAAACAAATAAGAGCAACAAAACATGGTGCTAAATGAACAAAACTTTGTAAAACAGACGATGTCCTTGCTGATTGCATTGATACATCCATCAGCTCCAAAAAAAAAAAGGTTTGACTCACCAATGCAATTGTTTGTGGTGTTCCTCAAGGTTCAATTTTAGGTGCTACACTTTTTAACCTTTACATGCTGCCACTTAAAAATGTCATCAGGAGGTATGGCATAAATTTCCATTGCTATGCTGATGACACACAGGTTTATATTTCCGTGTCTCCCGATGACTCAGTGCTAATAGATGCCCCTTTTTAATGTGAAAACGTAAAGAAATCTACAGTTATCTTTGATTGATATCTCAGTATTGAACCTCACATTGGAAACATAACTCAGAATGAATTTTACCATCTTAACATTGCCACAGTGCCACCGTTTCTCTCTCAGGTCAATACAGAAACATGAATGCATGCCTTTATTTCCTGCAGGATTGACTACTGTGGTGCGCTAGGTTCTTGTCCTCCTAAAAAATAAATATATCTCAATCAGAATGACTGCAAAGCTCAGCTGGACGTATAATGACAAGAACCAGAAAGAGAGCCCACATTACACCGATATTAAAGTCTCTACACTGGCTACCTGTTTGCTTCAGAACTGATTTTAATGTTCTTGTATTGAATATAATGAAGATCTTAAAGGTCTTATTTAATTTTCAGATTTAATTTGATTCATTGTATTGTGTGAAGCACTTTGCATTACATTTAATTTGTATTAAAACTCTTAAACAAATAAAGTCTTATTGATAGAATTTTCTCTGTGTTTTAACGTTAATGCATTGGAGTCGTTTATTACATTCTTACAGTTTTAATTTTCCTAGAAACATTTATTTAACCTGAATTGTTGAAGTTTACAGATAATTGCATAATTAAACCGTCGATCATCAGTTCCAGGCTTCTAAAGATTATATGGCTGATTTGTTCCCAACTCATTTCTGCTGAAAGTCTCAGTTCTCTGAGCTGATTGGATTTTATTCAGATCACCTGTTGTCTCCTGATGAAAACCTGAGAGCAGCTTGGTTAATCCATCCTCTTAGCCAATCAAAGTGTGACGCTGTCCTTTCTTTAAGGGTTAAGAGAGGAGGAGATGGGGACTCACAGGACTCTCTGATCCTTTAAACACTGAATGAAGTCCTCATGTTAGCAGACTGAGACACAAACTGTGCTGTTTAGGTCCTTTGAGACGTCTTTAACGTCTCACTTGTTCTGACTGTGGCTGATTGAGAGCGTTGTGCAACCAGCTTTAGATCATGTTAAAGAACAGATTTATTTTAAAAGAGACATTTGTTTGTCATTGAATATTTTTTTATTGAGATTTGTCACCAAGTAAAAATTTCTGAATTTTATACACACAGTTACAACATGCTCCACATACAGAATAAACACACCCTAACTATACCTACATACATATCATATAAACACAAGAATTAAAGCAAAGAAAAATAAATTTTACTAAACTAAAAGGCAAACAGTATTTACAGAAAGGCTTACGTCATAAGAGTGCTGAAACAGCAACTGCACCAGGATCTTCATCCCATGAGTATTACTCAGGTGTATCTGCAAAAAGTAATTACAAGTTAATTTACAGAACGCAGGCTTTGATCTCAATATGCATCTATTGTCATATCGACAACAGAGAAGTGTATATGAAACGTTTCCCTTTGCCATTTCACAACAGCATATATTTACGCCATCTCTGCTCCACAGTTCCAGGCGGTCCAACGGAAAATGCTCAGCAACGGCAAAGTACTTCACACCTAAAAAAAGAAAAGAAAAAAATAATTGAATATCCATACGTACATTTAATCTTTTTTTTTTACAACATATTGTAACTATTTTTGTAAATTACAAAACCACAATTAATAATATGAAAATCCTGACTTATTCAATCGGTTTACCTAAGAAAGTATGACTCCTAATACATATAACTGTATTTATAAAGATACCCCTCCGTGCTGCCACGTGATGAAACTCCTGTTGCATGAAGTCTTGATAAGCCTTGTCCACATTCAGTCGCGGAGGAATTTCCAGAACAAAAACCTACACAAAACAAAAAATATAAATTTCACACATTATTGTGTAGCAGCTCATTCAAATACATGAGTTATATTACCAAACACCCAAAAATTAATAAATACATTGAAAAATAAGCTGACGTTAGTCCAGCGATAGACGCTGTCCAGGAGCTTTCCAAAGTCTGCCCCTGCCTCGTCGATGGTCCTGCTAGCTGTCAGGTTGTCGGTGGGAGCACAAACACAGACTGCATCGGGCGTCCAAGACAGAGAAGCATTCTATACCTCGGTCCTGATCTGAGCAGTGCAGGCCCCCGGCGTCGACATGACACCAAAGGAGAGTCCTCCCCACCATCTTCACGAACCCGCAGATGTGAGGCTCCAACAAGAAGTACAATCTGGAACATAAGAAGGGACATTTTGAGAATACAAATTACAAACTCTTCTACATCAAGTAGTTTGTTCATAAATTGTAAGACCACACTACCTTCTTGTCTGGAGACTTGTCTGGAATTACCAATTTGTGCTGTTTCCCAGTTAAGGAGGAAATTACCCATGGCACCACAGTGTGATGGTAACCAGTACCATTGTTTTCATGCTTTCACACTCAAAGCATTATTTTAAAATCTCCATAAACATTTCCAATGTAAAAAAACACATTTGGGACTCTAGTGCAGTGGTTCTCTACCTTTTTTCAGTGATGTACCCGCTGTGAAATATTTTTTCAGCCAAGTACCCCCTAACCAGCGCCAAGCATTTTTGGTAGAAAAAAAGATCGTCAGTGTCTGATTTATTAAACTGTCAACACTGAATATTGCATTGTTTAGGATAATGTAATTGAATAGCCTACTGAATATAAAATTCAGTTTATGAACTTACATTTATATTTTATTGAGTAGTTATTAAATAACTATTTTTCAAGGATTTTTGAATGGATGCTAATTTTAAATATATTTTTAAAAATCTCACGTACCCCCTGGCATGCCTACATGTACCCCCATTTGAGAACCACTGCTCTAGTGAACCTTCATTACTTAGAACAGAAACGCTCACTCCATGCGCTTAGCTGCGTTAGCTCTTAGCTTTATTAGCTCTGATTAGCCAACGTTAGCGTTACGTACTCCAGCTAAACACTTGCTGCTAACTAGCTCTCCTCTGAGTGCTGAGTAACGTTAACAGACCAGTGATAGTAACTAACATTATCTTGACGGCATTCAAAGATGCACAAAGCGACAGTATATACACGAGTAACATCACACCACGACTGCTTTACTAATCGATATCCATAATAATCCATGCAATGACCCGTGGCAGACTGAAATCTAAAAAACTGAATTTATTTGATTAAATGTAAAGAGTGTTTACACTTGTAATGTAAAGAGTCCATGCGGAATTTTTTTTTTTTGTTTTTATTGTTTTTTTTGTTATTTATTTTATACTTTGAAACAAAGTATTTGAACATGCCTCTTTTTTTTTCTTTCTTTTTTTCCCATGTATATTTTAGGGCTATGGTGTGCAAGGAATACAGCACCAAGTGGGTTGGGGTTAGGGTTAGGTTTGTTTAGAAGCGCGGCCCTCCTAAGAGGGCCACGAGGGGCACTGGCACAAGGGGGCTGCCCTTTAAAACAAGCTTTGATAAAAGACCCCTAAAATAAATAAAAGGAATAAAAGAATAAAATATTAAAAATTAACCTTAAAAAATAAATAAAAAATAATGGTTTAAAAACCATTTAAAGGAAAAATAAATAAGAAGCAAAACTAAGAGTTGTGATAAAAGGTGGTTAAACAAACCCTAAAACACAACAAAATAGAAATAAAGGAATACAGTTTTAAGAAATATTTTTTAATCAAATAACCATAACAGTTTTAAAACAATTAAAAAAGAAAAAAAGAAAAAGGAATAAAAGCTGTAAAAAATGTTTTGGTTAAAACAGCTTCGCAGCAGAGTACTCGCCAGCGGGGCAGTTGGAGAGGGAGTGTTTAAGGGAGGGGAGGTTAAAAGTTAAAACAGGATAAAAGCTCCATGTTCACCCCGGGGGGGTACAGGTCCATCCACCGAAGGAACCCTCGCTTTAAAAGGACTAGAAGTAAAATTCATAAAAATGGACAGCAGGGGATAAAGGAATAAAAACAAAATAATACACAGTGTTTCCTTAATAAATTATATAAATAAAAACATAAACATAACACAATATCTAATATAATAAAATAAATAAAATATAGCAAAGGTATAAATACACAGACACCACATCTAAAAGGTAAGTGCTTTAAAACGGGTGGGAAGAAGGGTAAAAACATGCAGGTGTGGAAAGGAAACACTGGTTAAAAGGGATAAGTGCTTTAAAAATGTGTAAAATTGTGTTCTATAAAATCATCCCATGACCGCCGTTAAGAGGGGGCGGGGGGGTTTTAAGAAAGGAGTCCTAAAAAAACGTCCAAAAGGGGGGCCTCGTCTGCCAGTGGGGAGGAGGAGAGGAGGGCAGCATAGGGGAGGTGTGGCCCCACCATGGGAGGAATTAAATAGATGAATAAATTAAGGGTAAAATATAAATAACAAATATATAATATAAATAAATAGACAAACCAGTTAGAAAGGTTAAAAAAGGTGGATAAAAAAACCCATGCATAATATTTTTAAAAAGCACACACGTGAAAGACAATATAAATAACAAATATAAGGGGTACCATGGTGGGGCTGTGGAGGGGGGGGTGGGTTAAAAGTATGGCAGACGAGGCTCCCAGATGTAAAAGGGGGGATGGAAACAAACCTGACGGGGCGATCCATGGAAGGAGAAGGTAAAAAAAGGGGGGGGCTTTAAAAGAGCCACAGACTGGGTTAGTATTTTTTGTTTAGCCCGTGAGGGTCTATGTTTCCCAGTCTGTGGATCCACTCCCTCTCCGCCGCTTGCCGCTGTGCCGTGCTCCACCGCTTGCTGCTCTCCAGGCCCACACTCTGGAGACCGTGTGAGCCATGGAGTTTAAAATGGACATATAGGACGCTCGTGCCATTCCCACTGTTGATCATGTAAAAGTGCTGCTTGATTCGCAGGTGCAGTTCATTCTTTGTCTCCCCCACGTACAACCTGTGGCAGGCCCCGCACCTCACAGCGTAAACTACATTGGAGGCTGTGGGTGGCAGGGCCTGCCCCAAGTTGAAACCGAGTCTACTCTGGGGGTTAAAAACGTGGGGGAGACGCATAAAACCGATCTCCGAACCTCGAAGCGCTTCCCTCCTGGTCTCTCTCTTGTTGAGATCCGTATGGACCAGGATATCTTTAAGGTTTTTACTTCTACGAAAGGTGGAGATCACACGACTGTCCCCCAGGGCAGCACAGTGCTCCCTCGTCCCCTGAAAATTGTCTTCAATAGTTTTTAAAAAATTATGGGTGCAGTTTGAAAATGTTAAAACTAAGGGGACGAGGGACTGGGCCGGTTCTTGTGGAGTGCCACTGCCGCCTCTGAAGGTGTCGGCGACCTCTGCCTTGATCGTCCTAAGGAAGCGCTTCGAGTAACCCCTGAGCCTCAACGTGCCAAAGAGGGTGCTGGTCGCCTCCTCGACGTGGCCCGGGAGGGTGCAGATCCTGTGGAACCGGATCAGCTGAGACTTGATGAGACCCCTGTACGTGTGTTTGGGGTGATAACTGGATTTATGAAGGAGTGCGTGGCGGTCGGTGTCCTTGAAGTGGACTTTGGTGGCCAGGGTCTTGTTCTGGTCGCTGGATCCTTGAAAGAAGACCCTGGTGTCAAGGAACTCGACCGAGAGGTGTTGGAGGGTATGTTTGAGCTTAATCTTGGGGTGATGTGTATTTAAGATGTCCAAAAATGTGTGAAAGTGCTCTTCAGTGTGGTCCCAGAGGCCGAAGATGTCGTCCAGGTACCGGAAATATAAGAGGGGTTTGTAGTGGAGTTTATTGAATGCTGTTCTCTCCCAATGGGCCAGGTAGATGTTAGCGTACGCCGGGGAGTATTTCCGGACCATTGCACATCTGCACAGCTGGAGATAATGTTTATTATTGAAGGTGAAGTCGTTCCGAGTCAGGGTGATGCTGAGGAGTTGAATGATTTCCTTGTCTGGTCTGGATGGGTCGGGGTGTTTAATAAAGAGGTCTTGAATGGCAATGAGGCCGAGGGGGGTTTCTATGTTGGTGTACAGTGAATCTGTCTGTGGTGAAGAAAAAGGTGTGACCGGGTACCTGGAGGTTTTTAATTTTATTGATAAAGTGGTAGGTGTCCTGAAGATAACTGGGGTGGAGTTGGGAAAGTGGGTTAATAAAAGGGTTAGGGTTAGGGTTTTGGGGAACAGTGCTGTAAAAAAAACAACAGCCCCGCCCCCGATGTACTGTCCATCACCGAGCCCAGCTCCGAGGTCCTCAATGTTCATTTAGGCCCTGCGGTTCCTTGGTGCCGAGTCTAGCGATCCATTTTTTCTCCGCAGTTTTCCTTTGGGCCGTGGTCCAGGTGTCCTTGCACTCAACTACTGTTGTAGTTAATGATGCCAGTCCATGGAGGAGAAAGTGTTTGACCAGTGGTGTGGCCATCTTCTTTTTCCTGGTGATATTGTATTTGTGCTGGGCATAGCGTGTAGTGAGCATATTCCCTGTTTCACCCACATATTTCAAGGAACACTGTTCGCATGAAATAATGTAAACACATTTTTTTGTGTAAGGGTCTCCTCGGATTAAGGATTTGAATATTTCCCCTGTGCTGTTGTGGGTTAGGGATAGGTTTGGGTGGAAACGTGGCCTCCTGGTGGGGGGCACGGGCACAAGGGGAACATGTATCTCGAGGGATTTTGTAGTTCTTTAAGTTTTTTGTTAAAAAAGGTCCCCATATGGTAAACAACCCTCCAAAAGAAGGTTAAAA
Organism: Cebidichthys violaceus; assembly: GCF_023349555.1. Classification (NCBI taxonomy): domain Eukaryota; kingdom Metazoa; phylum Chordata; class Actinopteri; order Perciformes; family Stichaeidae; genus Cebidichthys; species Cebidichthys violaceus. Next base: position 15,315 of record NW_027176340.1, on the reverse strand, counting down.
AAAACAAAATTTAAAAAAAAATATATAAAAAACAATAAAATAATCTAAATTAAAAGGAGGGGCAAAGGTTTAAAAACAGCATCAGAGCAGACACAAGACAGGCAGCGGGAGCGAAGGCTTAAAAGGAAACACTAGATCTCCAGGATTCGTCCCCCGATGAAAGTTCCCATAAAAGTCATGAAAGTTAAAGGTACCGTCCAAAACAAAACACACAATGAATTAAAATCCATGCTTTGACAGAAGGGATGGAAAAGATGGAGATGGTGCTTTTTGGGAGGGGGATTGAGATAAAACAGTGTAAGAGCACACTAATACAGGGCGCTCCCTCAGTATAAATAACTTAAAAGAAATATATACAATAGAAATATATATATATATATATATATATATATACACACACACACACACACACACACACACACACACACACACACACACACACACACACACACACACACACACACACATTTGAAGTGCTATAAAAGGGAAGTGCCCACATCTAAAATATATTAAAAAAGTGCTTTAAGAAATAAGTGCAAATTTAAAAACTAAGGGAACGCCAGGTTAAAATGTAAGTGCTATAAACTGTGTAAAAGTGTGCTCTGTTGCCATCCATCGTCAACCTTGCTTTGGAGGGAAGGTGAATAAAAATAATTAAAGGATTAAAACATTAAATGGCTAAAATGGACGGTCCTTCAATCACAATGTCTCCCGTCTGTGTGCGATAATTAAGAATTATTTAGTTAAAATGAGTGGGAGCCGCCCCTACCGTGCATGTCTAAGTAATATAAAAAAAATATATATATATTAATTAAAATGTGCAATGTTCATAATAAAAGAGCATGCAAAGTTTCAAGCCACACAGGATTCAATAAATTAAGATATTATGTACACAATAAATTATAATATAATAAATAATTTAAGATAAATAATTTAAAATAAACATTAAATTATTAAACATTTCATACGAGTACATGGTAGGGGGGTGACTAAAATTGGTTTAGGGGGAAAAAAAGGGGAAAAAAAAACAAGGGGAGGAAGAAAGGATTCAGAACGTACATAGGGAGAGAGGAGGATAAAAGTAATCGCTCTACAGACGGGGACGCCAATAAGAGGCCAGTGGGGGTGGAACCCCGGAGATCAGGCAGTGGCCTGATTAAAAGAGGTTAAAAACCTGGCTAAAAAAATGGACACACAGTTAGTATTTTTCATTGAGACCTTCAGGTTCTATTGTTTTCAGTCTGTGTATCCATTTTCTCGCCGCCGCCCGCCGTTGCACCACGCTCCAATGACTGTTGCTCTCAAGGCCCACACTTTGAACATTGTGTGAGCCGTGGAGTTTAAAATGTGTGTACAGGACGCTTGTACCATTACCACTGTTGATCATATAAATATGTTGCTTGATTCTCAGTCGCAACTCATTACCCGTCTCCCCCACGTACAGTTTGTGGCAGGCCCCGCACCTGACAGCGTAGACTACGTTTGTAGCTGTAGGCTGCAGGGCCCGCCCCAGATTAAAACCAATCCTTGCATGAGGGTTAAAAACGTGGGGGAGACGAATAAAACCGATCTCCGCTACTCGAAGCGCTTCCTTCCTGGTCCTCTCCTTGTTGAGGTTTGTATGGACCAGGATATCCTTGAGGTTCTTGTTTCTGCGGAAGGCGGAGATCATCCGGCACCCACCCAGAGCGGCACAGTCCTCCCTCGTCCCCTGGAAGCTGGTTCTCAGTCTCTTCAACAGGTTGCTTGTGCAACCTGAGAAAGTTGTTGTTAAGGGGACAAGGGATAGATCGGAGGGCTGCCCCGGGCCACTGTTGCTGTTGAAGGCGCCGGCGACCTCCGCCTTGATACCTCTGAGGAAGCGCCTCGAGTACCCCCTGAGCCTCAACGCACTAAAGAGGGTTAGGGGTTAGGGTTAGGGGGTTAGGTGCAGTTTCTTCTTTAACGATGCCTCGAAACGTGTGTTTCGGATGGTAACTGGATTTGTGTAAAAGCGTGTGGGTGTCTGTTGGCTTAAAGTAGACTCTCGTCCCTAGGCCACTCTCCCCATTATGTTGCTTGATGAGAAACACCTCCGTGTCCAAAAACTGGATCTTCTCAGGTTGGAGATTGAATTTGACCGAGATGGAAGGATGGTGGTTGTTAAGGACCGTGATGAACTCATCAAAGCTGGCCTCCGAGTGCTCCCAAACTCCAAAGATGTCATTCAAATAGCGAACATACAGACTGGGCAGGAGACTGCATTTGGGGAACACAGTCCGTTCCCAGTCTGCCATGTAGATGTTGGCGTACGCTGGGGCGAACTTTTTCCCCATGGCGGTACCGTGGACCTGTAAGAAACACCGGGAGTCAAACTCGAAATCATTGCGGCTCAGGCCCAGCTCCAGAAGGGTGAGGAGGGCCTCATCCGGTCTTTTAGGATAAGGATATTTAAGAAAAATTTCCCGGATGGCCTTGAGACCCAAGCGAGTCTCAATGTTGGTATACAGGGCATCAATATCAATTGAGAAAAGCCGCCCACCAGGTGGCACCACTATATGTTTTTAATTTTGAGACAAACTCATAGGTGTCCCTGATATAGCTAGCATGCTTTTGTGACAAAGGATTGATGTAGAAATCAATAAACTCCGCTACCCTAGAAGATTCGCTTCCGCAGTCCGAAACAATTGGTCTTCCGGGGGAAATCAGGTGCGGGACCGTCCAGGTCTCAGGATTCTTATGAATTTTAGGCAACAAGTAGAATTGCCGTGGACGTAGAGGATCCTCGCCAGACAGATAGTACTTTTGTTTTGCTGTAATGATTTTATTTTTATAC
>NW_027176340.1:0-7500 GCF_023349555.1 Cebidichthys violaceus | reverse complement strand
TAGGGTTAGGGTTAGGGTTAGGGTTAGGGTTAGGGTTAGGGTTAGGGTTAGGGTTAGGGTTAGGGTTAGGGTTAGGGTTAGGGTTAGGGTTAGGGTTAGGGTTAGGGTTAGGGTTAGGGTTAGGGTTAGGGTTAGGGTTAGGGTTAGGGTTAGGGTTAGGGTTAGGGTTAGGGTTAGGGTTAGGGTTAGGGTTAGGGTTAGGGTTAGGGTTAGGGTTAGGGTTAGGGTTAGGGTTAGGGTTAGGGTTAGGGTTAGGGTTAGGGTTAGGGTTAGGGTTAGGGTTAGGGTTAGGGTTAGGGTTAGGGTTAGGGTTAGGGTTAGGGTTAGGGTTAGGGTTAGGGTTAGGGTTAGGGTTAGGGTTAGGGTTAGGGTTAGGGTTAGGGTTAGGGTTAGGGTTAGGGTTAGGGTTAGGGTTAGGGTTAGGGTTAGGGTTAGGGTTAGGGTTAGGGTTAGGGTTAGGGTTAGGGTTAGGGTTAGGGTTAGGGTTAGGGTTAGGGTTAGGGTTAGGGTTAGGGTTAGGGTTAGGGTTAGGGTTAGGGTTAGGGTTAGGGTTAGGGTTAGGGTTAGGGTTAGGGTTAGGGTTAGGGTTAGGGTTAGGGTTAGGGTTAGGGTTAGGGTTAGGGTTAGGGTTAGGGTTAGGGTTAGGGTTAGGGTTAGGGTTAGGGTTAGGGTTAGGGTTAGGGTTAGGGTTAGGGTTAGGGTTAGGGTTAGGGTTAGGGTTAGGGTTAGGGTTAGGGTTAGGGTTAGGGTTAGGGTTAGGGTTAGGGTTAGGGTTAGGGTTAGGGTTAGGGTTAGGGTTAGGGTTAGGGTTAGGGTTAGGGTTAGGGTTAGGGTTAGGGTTAGGGTTAGGGTTAGGGTTAGGGTTAGGGTTAGGGTTAGGGTTAGGGTTAGGGTTAGGGTTAGGGTTAGGGTTAGGGTTAGGGTTAGGGTTAGGGTTAGGGTTAGGGTTAGGGTTAGGGTTAGGGTTAGGGTTAGGGTTAGGGTTAGGGTTAGGGTTAGGGTTAGGGTTAGGGTTAGGGTTAGGGTTAGGGTTAGGGTTAGGGTTAGGGTTAGGGTTAGGGTTAGGGTTAGGGTTAGGGTTAGGGTTAGGGTTAGGGTTAGGGTTAGGGTTAGGGTTAGGGTTAGGGTTAGGGTTAGGGTTAGGGTTAGGGTTAGGGTTAGGGTTAGGGTTAGGGTTAGGGTTAGGGTTAGGGTTAGGGTTAGGGTTAGGGTTAGGGTTAGGGTTAGGGTTAGGGTTAGGGTTAGGGTTAGGGTTAGGGTTAGGGTTAGGGTTAGGGTTAGGGTTAGGGTTAGGGTTAGGGTTAGGGTTAGGGTTAGGGTTAGGGTTAGGGTTAGGGTTAGGGTTAGGGTTAGGGTTAGGGTTAGGGTTAGGGTTAGGGTTAGGGTTAGGGTTAGGGTTAGGGTTAGGGTTAGGGTTAGGGTTAGGGTTAGGGTTAGGGTTAGGGTTAGGGTTAGGGTTAGGGTTAGGGTTAGGGTTAGGGTTAGGGTTAGGGTTAGGGTTAGGGTTAGGGTTAGGGTTAGGGTTAGGGTTAGGGTTAGGGTTAGGGTTAGGGTTAGGGTTAGGGTTAGGGTTAGGGTTAGGGTTAGGTTAGGGTTAGGGTTAGGGTTAGGGTTAGGGTTAGGGTTAGGGTTAGGGTTAGGGTTAGGGTTAGGGTTAGGGTTAGGGTTAGGGTTAGGGTTAGGGTTAGGGTTAGGGTTAGGGTTAGGGTTAGGGTTAGGGTTAGGGTTAGGGTTAGGGTTAGGGTTAGGGTTAGGGTTAGGGTTAGGGTTAGGGTTAGGGTTAGGGTTAGGGTTAGGGTTAGGGTTAGGGTTAGGGTTAGGGTTAGGGTTAGGGTTAGGGTTAGGGTTAGGGTTAGGGTTAGGGTTAGGGTTAGGGTTAGGGTTAGGGTTAGGGTTAGGGTTAGGGTTAGGGTTAGGGTTAGGGTTAGGGTTAGGGTTAGGGTTAGGGTTAGGGTTAGGGTTAGGGTTAGGGTTAGGGTTAGGGTTAGGGTTAGGGTTAGGGTTAGGGTTAGGGTTAGGGTTAGGGTTAGGGTTAGGGTTAGGGTTAGGGTTAGGGTTAGGGTTAGGGTTAGGGTTAGGGTTAGGGTTAGGGTTAGGGTTAGGGTTAGGGTTAGGGTTAGGGTTAGGGTTAGGGTTAGGGTTAGGGTTAGGGTTAGGGTTAGGGTTAGGGTTAGGGTTAGGGTTAGGGTTAGGGTTAGGGTTAGGGTTAGGGTTAGGGTTAGGGTTAGGGTTAGGGTTAGGGTTAGGGTTAGGGTTAGGGTTAGGGTTAGGGTTAGGGTTAGGGTTAGGGTTAGGGTTAGGGTTAGGGTTAGGGTTAGGGTTAGGGTTAGGGTTAGGGTTAGGGTTAGGGTTAGGGTTAGGGTTAGGGTTAGGGTTAGGGTTAGGGTTAGGGTTAGGGTTAGGGTTAGGGTTAGGGTTAGGGTTAGGGTTAGGGTTAGGGTTAGGGTTAGGGTTAGGGTTAGGGTTAGGGTTAGGGTTAGGGTTAGGGTTAGGGTTAGGGTTAGGGTTAGGGTTAGGGTTAGGGTTAGGGTTAGGGTTAGGGTTAGGGTTAGGGTTAGGGTTAGGGTTAGGGTTAGGGTTAGGGTTAGGGTTAGGGTTAGGGTTAGGGTTAGGGTTAGGGTTAGGGTTAGGGTTAGGGTTAGGGTTAGGGTTAGGGTTAGGGTTAGGGTTAGGGTTAGGGTTAGGGTTAGGGTTAGGGTTAGGGTTAGGGTTAGGGTTAGGGTTAGGGTTAGGGTTAGGGTTAGGGTTAGGGTTAGGGTTAGGGTTAGGGTTAGGGTTAGGGTTAGGGTTAGGGTTAGGGTTAGGGTTAGGGTTAGGGTTAGGGTTAGGGTTAGGGTTAGGGTTAGGGTTAGGGTTAGGGTTAGGGTTAGGGTTAGGGTTAGGGTTAGGGTTAGGGTTAGGGTTAGGGTTAGGGTTAGGGTTAGGGTTAGGGTTAGGGTTAGGGTTAGGGTTAGGGTTAGGGTTAGGGTTAGGGTTAGGGTTAGGGTTAGGGTTAGGGTTAGGGTTAGGGTTAGGGTTAGGGTTAGGGTTAGGGTTAGGGTTAGGGTTAGGGTTAGGGTTAGGGTTAGGGTTAGGGTTAGGGTTAGGGTTAGGGTTAGGGTTAGGGTTAGGGTTAGGGTTAGGGTTAGGGTTAGGGTTAGGGTTAGGGTTAGGGTTAGGGTTAGGGTTAGGGTTAGGGTTAGGGTTAGGGTTAGGGTTAGGGTTAGGGTTAGGGTTAGGGTTAGGGTTAGGGTTAGGGTTAGGGTTAGGGTTAGGGTTAGGGTTAGGGTTAGGGTTAGGGTTAGGGTTAGGGTTAGGGTTAGGGTTAGGGTTAGGGTTAGGGTTAGGGTTAGGGTTAGGGTTAGGGTTAGGGTTAGGGTTAGGGTTAGGGTTAGGGTTAGGGTTAGGGTTAGGGTTAGGGTTAGGGTTAGGGTTAGGGTTAGGGTTAGGGTTAGGGTTAGGGTTAGGGTTAGGGTTAGGGTTAGGGTTAGGGTTAGGGTTAGGGTTAGGGTTAGGGTTAGGGTTAGGGTTAGGGTTAGGGTTAGGGTTAGGGTTAGGGTTAGGGTTAGGGTTAGGGTTAGGGTTAGGGTTAGGGTTAGGGTTAGGGTTAGGGTTAGGGTTAGGGTTAGGGTTAGGGTTAGGGTTAGGGTTAGGGTTAGGGTTAGGGTTAGGGTTAGGGTTAGGGTTAGGGTTAGGGTTAGGGTTAGGGTTAGGGTTAGGGTTAGGGTTAGGGTTAGGGTTAGGGTTAGGGTTAGGGTTAGGGTTAGGGTTAGGGTTAGGGTTAGGGTTAGGGTTAGGGTTAGGGTTAGGGTTAGGGTTAGGGTTAGGGTTAGGGTTAGGGTTAGGGTTAGGGTTAGGGTTAGGGTTAGGGTTAGGGTTAGGGTTAGGGTTAGGGTTAGGGTTAGGGTTAGGGTTAGGGTTAGGGTTAGGGTTAGGGTTAGGGTTAGGGTTAGGGTTAGGGTTAGGGTTAGGGTTAGGGTTAGGGTTAGGGTTAGGGTTAGGGTTAGGGTTAGGGTTAGGGTTAGGGTTAGGGTTAGGGTTAGGGTTAGGGTTAGGGTTAGGGTTAGGGTTAGGGTTAGGGTTAGGGTTAGGGTTAGGGTTAGGGTTAGGGTTAGGGTTAGGGTTAGGGTTAGGGTTAGGGTTAGGGTTAGGGTTAGGGTTAGGGTTAGGGTTAGGGTTAGGGTTAGGGTTAGGGTTAGGGTTAGGGTTAGGGTTAGGGTTAGGGTTAGGGTTAGGGTTAGGGTTAGGGTTAGGGTTAGGGTTAGGGTTAGGGTTAGGGTTAGGGTTAGGGTTAGGGTTAGGGTTAGGGTTAGGGTTAGGGTTAGGGTTAGGGTTAGGGTTAGGGTTAGGGTTAGGGTTAGGGTTAGGGTTAGGGTTAGGGTTAGGGTTAGGGTTAGGGTTAGGGTTAGGGTTAGGGTTAGGGTTAGGGTTAGGGTTAGGGTTAGGGTTAGGGTTAGGGTTAGGGTTAGGGTTAGGGTTAGGGTTAGGGTTAGGGTTAGGGTTAGGGTTAGGGTTAGGGTTAGGGTTAGGGTTAGGGTTAGGGTTAGGGTTAGGGTTAGGGTTAGGGTTAGGGTTAGGGTTAGGGTTAGGGTTAGGGTTAGGGTTAGGGTTAGGGTTAGGGTTAGGGTTAGGGTTAGGGTTAGGGTTAGGGTTAGGGTTAGGGTTAGGGTTAGGGTTAGGGTTAGGGTTAGGGTTAGGGTTAGGGTTAGGGTTAGGGTTAGGGTTAGGGTTAGGGTTAGGGTTAGGGTTAGGGTTAGGGTTAGGGTTAGGGTTAGGGTTAGGGTTAGGGTTAGGGTTAGGGTTAGGGTTAGGGTTAGGGTTAGGGTTAGGGTTAGGGTTAGGGTTAGGGTTAGGGTTAGGGTTAGGGTTAGGGTTAGGGTTAGGGTTAGGGTTAGGGTTAGGGTTAGGGTTAGGGTTAGGGTTAGGGTTAGGGTTAGGGTTAGGGTTAGGGTTAGGGTTAGGGTTAGGGTTAGGGTTAGGGTTAGGGTTAGGGTTAGGGTTAGGGTTAGGGTTAGGGTTAGGGTTAGGGTTAGGGTTAGGGTTAGGGTTAGGGTTAGGGTTAGGGTTAGGGTTAGGGTTAGGGTTAGGGTTAGGGTTAGGGTTAGGGTTAGGGTTAGGGTTAGGGTTAGGGTTAGGGTTAGGGTTAGGGTTAGGGTTAGGGTTAGGGTTAGGGTTAGGGTTAGGGTTAGGGTTAGGGTTAGGGTTAGGGTTAGGGTTAGGGTTAGGGTTAGGGTTAGGGTTAGGGTTAGGGTTAGGGTTAGGGTTAGGGTTAGGGTTAGGGTTAGGGTTAGGGTTAGGGTTAGGGTTAGGGTTAGGGTTAGGGTTAGGGTTAGGGTTAGGGTTAGGGTTAGGGTTAGGGTTAGGGTTAGGGTTAGGGTTAGGGTTAGGGTTAGGGTTAGGGTTAGGGTTAGGGTTAGGGTTAGGGTTAGGGTTAGGGTTAGGGTTAGGGTTAGGGTTAGGGTTAGGGTTAGGGTTAGGGTTAGGGTTAGGGTTAGGGTTAGGGTTAGGGTTAGGGTTAGGGTTAGGGTTAGGGTTAGGGTTAGGGTTAGGGTTAGGGTTAGGGTTAGGGTTAGGGTTAGGGTTAGGGTTAGGGTTAGGGTTAGGGTTAGGGTTAGGGTTAGGGTTAGGGTTAGGGTTAGGGTTAGGGTTAGGGTTAGGGTTAGGGTTAGGGTTAGGGTTAGGGTTAGGGTTAGGGTTAGGGTTAGGGTTAGGGTTAGGGTTAGGGTTAGGGTTAGGGTTAGGGTTAGGGTTAGGGTTAGGGTTAGGGTTAGGGTTAGGGTTAGGGTTAGGGTTAGGGTTAGGGTTAGGGTTAGGGTTAGGGTTAGGGGTTAGGGTTAGGGTTAGGGTTAGGGTTAGGGTTAGGGTTAGGGTTAGGGTTAGGGTTAGGGTTAGGGTTAGGGTTAGGGTTAGGGTTAGGGTTAGGGTTAGGGTTAGGGTTAGGGTTAGGGTTAGGGTTAGGGTAGGGTTAGGGTTAGGGTTAGGGTTAGGGTTAGGGTTAGGGTTAGGGTTAGGGTTAGGGTTAGGGGTTAGGGTTAGGGTTAGGGTTAGGGTTAGGGTTAGGGTTAGGGTTAGGGTTAGGGTTAGGGTTAGGGTTAGGGTTAGGGTTAGGGTTAGGGTTAGGGTTAGGGTTAGGGTTAGGGTAGGGTTAGGGTTAGGGTTAGGGTTAGGGTTAGGGTTAGGGTTAGGGTTAGGGTTAGGGTTAGGGTTAGGGTTAGGGTTAGGGTTAGGGTTAGGGTTAGGGTTAGGGTTAGGGTTAGGGTTAGGGGTAGGGTTAGGGTTAGGGTTAGGGTTAGGGTTAGGGTTAGGGTTAGGGTTAGGGTTAGGGTTAGGGTTAGGGTTAGGGTTAGGGTTAGGGTTAGGGTTAGGGTTAGGGTTAGGGTTAGGGTTAGGGTTAGGGGTTTGGGTTAGGGTTAGGGTGAGGGGTAGGGTTGGGTTAGGGTTAGGGGTTAGGGTTTGGGTTAGGGGTAGGGTTAGGGGTAGGGTTAGGGTTAGGGTTAGGGTAGGGGTTGGGGTTAGGGTGTAGGGTTAGGGTTAGGGTTAGGGTGAGGGGTTGGGTAGGGGTTGGGGGTGGGTTAGGGTTAGGGTAGGGTTTGGGTTAGGGGTAGGGGTTAGGGTTAGGGGGTAGGGTGGGGGTGGGTGAGGGGTTGGGGTTAGGGGTTAGGGGTAGGGTTGGGGTGGGGTGTGGGGTGTGGGTGAGGGTTAGGGGTAGGGTGTGGGGTAGGGGGTGGGGAGGGGTTGGGGTGGGGTGTGGGTGGGGTGGGGGGTGGGAGGGGGTGGGGTTGGGGGTGGGGGTGGGGGTGAGGGGTGGGGGTGAGGGGGTGGGGGTGGGGGTAGGGGTGGGGTTGGGGGTGGGTGGTGGGGGTGGGTGTGGGGGTGGGGTGTGGGGGTAGGGGGTGGGGGTGGGTGTGGGGGAGGGGGTGGGGGTGGGGGTGGGGGTGGGGTGGGGTGGGGTGGGGTTGGGGGTGGGGGTGGGGGTAGGGGGTGGGGGTGGGGGTGGGGGTGGGGGTGGGTGGGGTGGGGGTGAGGGGTGGGGTGGGGTGAGGGGGTGGGGTGGGGGTGGGGGTGGGGTGGGGAGGGGGTGGGGGTGGGGGTGGGGGTGGGGTGTGGGGGTGGGAGGTGGGGGAGGGGTTGGGGTGGTGGGGTTGGGGGTGGGGGTAGGGGGTGGGGTGGGGGAGGGGTAGGGGGTGGGGGTGGGGGAGGGGAGGGGGTGGGGTAGGGGTTGGGGTGAGGGGGTGGGGGTGGGGGTGGGGGAGGGGGTGGGGGTGGGGTGGGGGTGGGGGTGGGGGTGGGGGTGGGGGTGGGGGTGGGGGTGGGGGAGGGGGTGAGGGGGTGGGGGTGGGGGGTGGGGGTGGGGGTGGGGGTGGGGGTGGGGGTGGGGGTGGGGGTGGGGGAGGGGGTGGGGGTGGGGGTGGGGGTGGGGTGAGGGGGAGGGGGTGGGGGTAGGGGTGGGGGTGGGGGATGGGGGGTGGGTGTGGGGGGTGGGGGATGGGGGTGGGGGTGGGGGTGGGGGTGGGGGTGGGG
>NW_027176339.1:84349-199915 GCF_023349555.1 Cebidichthys violaceus | reverse complement strand
GCTTCAGTGAGCTGCTGAGTACCGTGGAGGCTGACTTGTGTCAGCGGATATAAATATGTATACAACCAAACAAAAATGCGAGATGGAAAATAGGACTGGGCTGGACCTATGAGGCAAAAAACATGAAACTTGAATTCCATGTCATATATATTTACGATCATGAATAAAGTCTGCTTTTCAACATGTCGTACGTATGCGCAGAATGTGTTGTGGTTGTGCAATACATGAATGTATGACTGTGTTCATTTGTGCATAAGCAGATGAATAAATAACATGAAATGAATATATTCATCTCATTAAAATGTATTCAGCCGCGTTGCTAACGCATCCTGTAACCACAGAAAAACTGATGACTTCCCAAGGGCAAGTTGTTTTCTTGATAATCTATAAGAACATAATCAATATATTTCATGCGTACAGAAATGTGTTGTGTATATGTTAGGAGTGCACAGAAGCACAAATACATACGCGCAGAACAAGCTTGCAAAAATAATAATAATTCTTGTTGCACCCAAGTTTATCTTTGTGTCCTGCATCAGTGAACTGACACCTGTGGTGGAGGGAGTGCTCAGATATATTTTTTTCTCATGTAAAAGTAGTAACATATACAAATACACTTGCTACCTGGAAGCCGCGTACGCAGGATGCTTGGTGTTCAAAGGGTTAAGTCGTGAGCACACCGCTGCTATAGCCACGGCAACGTTAACGTTGCTAACCGGTGTCTGGACGCCACCGAGGCTAACAATTCAGCAAGCTAGCGAGCGGGTTATGCGATGCAGGGAATACAAAGGCATAATGACAGAGGAAGAAGATGAGGCCTTAGGGAATATAAAAATTTTACAAAAATTTACAAAAATTCTTATCTTTTTGTATGTACAGATTGTGATCATGATTGTATCATATATGGCATGTCGTCTTTTGAACGTCATTAGTCTGTTCTGCCCCTTTCTTGTTTGCATTACTGTAGAATTTATACTCCTTTACCACTTTAACGGATATCCGTTCAAAGATGCTTCTGTTTCCATTAGCGCTGGCAAGGTTTTCCACTATTCTTTCTAAAACACTGATACTAGTGAGGGTGCCAGTTTCATATTCTATAGCACTTATTTATTGAGATATTTTTTTTCTCACTCAGGTTTCATTCAGTTACTTTTAATACTGTGCAATTTTCATTACAGGTCAGAAGCAGTCTGACTTCACTAAGTTTCTCTAAATCACCTGCTTGATGCTACCAAATAGGCTTATGTGTGGTCCCCAGTCCGCAGCTAAGGCGCCGAGAATCACATCAAATGACGGAAAAATTATTCAACACCTCAAGGTTAAGTTACTAAGCCCACAGACTCGGGCTTCATGCTGCTCGCAAAGTGATTTTCTCTTTTTTTTTTTCATGCTCTGAGGGTAAAATCAATGAGGCTCAGTCTGGTGAGATATTAGCTGTTTTTTTTTCCAATTCATTTATGATTTGAAACACTTGATGCCTTGAGACAGCTTGATACTCTGAGATATTGAGGCGCTAGTTGCCTCGCAGCTTGCATTTTCACCACATAGATTTCATCACTCACTCTGAACAATCTTTTATTTTTTTCGTCTTTTTTTTTTTTTTTTTTTTTTTTAAACTTGGAATCTCTGAAGTCCAGATTCTTGTTCAAGTGAGATGTTAATTTAATCAGGGATTTTCTTTAACTGTCATGTATTCAATTTACAAAAGCTGTGCTAGGACTAAGTAAATCCAGGCAAAATGTGTATACGAAGACACCAGCTGTGACATAAATCAACCTGTTCCAGGAACAGTTAATCAAGGCAGTGTGGTGTTTCTGGGACTAAAACGAGATGAGCTGTTTAAGTGGCTGTATCCGTATCTAGATCAAATAGCGAGTACATAGTTGCTTATGGCTCTTAATTAGCCGTAAATAACATTCCGTACGGTTAATATAGAAACATCTTGATGCAATCAGAACTGTCTGTTTGTTTAATCTACTGTATGAATACTGCACGGTAAATGAAACAGTAACCTCGAGTTCAGTGCATTAGATCCTGTGAACTTAATGTTCGAATCTCATCTCTTTGACTTTTGCTGCAAATCATTGCTTTTTTTTTTTTTTTTTTTTATACATACAATTTTAGATCAAGCTATCCATCTGTTTAGAGTTTCTATCTTCTATCTTTTAAACCTCGCTGAAGACCAATTGGGCCACGGGGACACAAACAAAAGTACATCTTATTCAGTTCTCCAGATAACTCAAAGCGCTTTTAGTTTTTATAATATTTGAAAAAAAATAGTCTTTGTTAACTTTAAAGCTGCATTTTAATTAACAATTTTAAGTGATTGCACAAGTGAAACGTCAGTGTGGAGCTACTGAAACTGACAACTCCCAGACCGCACAACGCCGCGGTGGCGACCTGTCAATCGCAAGATTACCACGCCCTAAAGCATACCCTATTGTTTCATCCTTTTTACTCTAAATGTGACCATAATTTACAAAATGAACATCATGCTGTGTCGAAGAAGACTTGAAACTGGCTATTGAAACCATAAACTCATGTTCTCAATGTTTACTGAGAGAATAAATCAAGTGAGAAGAAGGGTCAATCTTTTCTCATAGATTTCTATACGGTGGTGCACGCTCACATATATGATCATGTACTAAAAGCATGCAGGGCTGCCACGACTATATGTCAACTAAGCAAGTAGAAGCTGTATTCCAACACACTCAGAGGGAGACTTCGTTCTCCTCTCAGAGAGACACTAATATATATATATATATATATATATATATATATATATATATCTTTATATAGCAAATAGTTGTTTGCTGCTATATGATTTGCTCTGAATATCAACTGTAACGCCGTTAATGCAGCAAAGTGATCTGAAAGTGTCCTTGGAGAACATTATACATACATCAGCCACCACTTAGAAGGACGTAATGTACTGCGCCGCACAATGATAAAAGGAATGGGAAAAAAAAAAAAAAAATCAGATTGCAGAATTTTCTCTGGTAAACAGCAGCTAGTGTCGGTGGCCCCGGGCCTTAAATGTACCGGCAGTAGGTGGGAACCCGGTCAGTAGCGTGTCTGCGTTGCCGTGCTGAGCGCCGTGTGAGGTCAGCTGCCCCCGAGGCATCGGGACGGGAGGTTCAGACCAGGTGAACTGGGTCCCCGAGGAAACTCTTCTGTGAATCAGTAGTCCTGTGCTCAGACCCCATCTCTATTCTCCATCTGGACTAATTGCCCTACTTGGCCCAATCATACAAACATGGATGAATACTAAACATCCGACCGCTCCTTTTTCTGTCTTCCCCCCTTTCTTGCTCTTTCTCTCTTTTTAGCGTACACATTCAATCTGTTTTCCCCCCCTACCAGCCGCTTTTATGCCCACTGCTCTTCCTCTCTTTTGGGTGAGCTCTCTCCGTCCCTTCCTTCCGCACTCCTTGCTTGTTTCTGAAGAGGGGCAGAGAGAGAGAGACGGACCGGCCACTTCAGGGACCAAAGGCATGAGGTAATCCAGGCAGGGTTGTAGGCCTCTTTTGTCCCGCATCTCAAGACTTCCCACAGCTCCACGTGGGAAAGTAAGACCACCGGTCCGCATTCAGCGGGAAACTTCGGAGTGAATAATCATGTTGACAGGTGAAGAGGAACTTCTTTTTGTGTTTGCGGAGGAAAACATGGTATAAAAAAAAATAAATGTTTTGTTGTGGAGTACTCTTGAAGGAGATGCCGCTTTGCCAGTCCTGCCACAGCTAGTATGTGAATGATGAGAACTCCAGTGGGCATGTTTTCAGCTTGGCTACAGCAACACAAGACAAATATAGTGTGAAAAGGAACTATCTTTAATGAGAAATAGCAACTGTTGCCCAGTAGCCTCGCTTGTAAGCAAAATAAAACAAATAGATCTCACAGTTTGAGTGGAGATCTGAATGTAGAATTTTGTGCCACCAAGTGTGTTTTGAATACATAATACTGTATGTGTACTTCAATTCTGCCAAAGGGTTTCTCTCTTTGTATTTCTGCTCCCATTCCGTGCACCGCGCTATTTAGCGCTGCAGCTTGTCGATTGTCCCACGACTCTGCTGCACAAATTCATGCAATGCCAGTAACGGGGTGCTGAAAGTACCTTTTTTTGGGTTTCATCCTTATACGTGATTATATACAGAACAAAAAAAAAATGCATCATTGACTCAAACAAGGTCTCCAGAGAGAAGTGAATGCTGTGGCTTGCTAACCACCTCTGCATAACTGAAGTGCAGAGGTGCTGGTGACGGCTCGCAGCTGTGGCACCACACTGCACCTATTGCGTCACTTCTATCAAGAGTCTCGTCTTCATTAAAAGCCAATAGCATCTGGTCAGCAGGTCTGCGTTGAGACAGTAGCTTCATTCAGGCCCACGGCTGCAGATCTGAGAGTTTCATTGATCGGGGGAAACACGAGAGAGGCTGCTGAGTTGGACGAAGGGAGAACAGACAGAAACGCGATATTGGATGCTAAATATTTGGAATATGATCAACTTGGTGGGGGGGGGGGGGGGGGGGGGGGGGACTAGGAAAATGTTACATAGGATTAGGGACTGCGTCTGTGCCTTTTTAATCCACAGCCTCAATATAAACATCATGTCTGCTTTATGAGATCATCTATGTCCTTCTCTTTACTTCCTCTATTTATTCATTGCCTCAGCCAGAGGAGTCACTGAGCCCCATTTTCACTGATTACAATACAGCAGAGTCCAATCATTGCCACATGATATTTTCCATAAGCGTAATTATACTATTGATTAAGCCGTGGAGCTTCCTTTAACAGTCTGCTGGTGTTATTCTCATACAGAACATGAAACATCTATGTTTTTTTTGTTTTTTTTTTATGTTGACAGAGCAGAAGTCTGATAAATCTGGGTCCGTTTTCATCAGGGGTCCAGGACTGATAGCGGGCTGGTTCACTGCCACCGGGGGCCGAGGAAGACAGAGAAAACAAAAGGAGGCAAGGAAACGGGGTTAATTTAGCAGACGATGGATGAGAAAAGAGCAGTTTTTTTTTGTTAGTACGGTGTCTGGCATCACTTCACATTGGAAGCCTGAGATCATATCTTGTATGAAGTCATATCATGGGATTATTCATTGGTTTACAATCTGAGGGCTGAGGCACCCAACACAGGAAATAAGAAGAAGGGGGGGGGGGGGGGGTTCTCAAATCTTTGACTTTTTCCTTAAGAAATACTGTATTGTTTCCTCATCTGGTCTTATTTAAAGTGAGTCAATCTGAGAAAAAAATAATAATAATTTGATTGTGCTCAGTCTGCTCTCACCAATGACAATTTGTGATTCATTTTGTGTGCAATAAGAACGCCTGTGCTGACTGCAATGTAAACACATCCATGTGAATATGTTACGCTCTGAACAAGTGACGTAGTATAAAATTATAATTAATTACAAGTTACAGTTGTGACTTGTTTTCCCCGTTACGTTGTTTCGGTTACGCATTTTACTTTGTTGACGTTTTTATTTAATGCCCAACCGTGATGTTTTTCCTGAACCTGCCTCAGTGGTTTTGTTGCCTAAACTTAACTGCGACCGTTTCACGGCAACAAAGCAGCGTTAAATGAGGCAAAAAGCCTAAAATGCATGATAATGACACACTGGAAAATGTTACAACGTATGGAGCCAAATCCAGGCCAATAGATATGATGATAAAAAATGAAACTAAAAGTTCAAGTTTTAGTTAAAATACAACAGTGTATTCAAACTAAAAATAAATGTAGGAAAAGTTTTTTGGTGTTAAATTTAACTTTGATTGAATTCTGGAATTAAATATTTATTTTCATTTTTCACTTTCATATATATTTTGATATTTGAGGTATTATATTATTCAGTTACAGCATTTTAGATCACTTTATATAAGGGGTCACACTCTGATTTTGGTTACAGAATAAAAAGATTAATTTTACTATTATACCAAAAACCTCACTATAGACTCTCCTCTTTGATGATCTTCCACATGCTGCTAATGAGAAAAACATAAAGCTAAACTTCAGACCTCAAGAGTCATGTTGAGGAACAAGCTTTAATGGTGCTTTTGCATCAGCCAGATGAAACCACCGTTCTCTAAATTCTACCCTTGTTTTTCACCTAGCCTACACGGCCTGCCATGTAGAAAACACCTCAATCGCACGAAAATAGATGCTGCTGACCAAAACGTCTTCGCCTGTACCACGCACGCGAATCATGAGCCACTTGTGCATCTCGCGTCTCTCCTCTTTCTTAATCTCCTGGATCGTCGAAAGATGGTGTCATCTCCCCCCGCAGTCTCAACCGTTAATCTGGAGCCTTATCATCATGCTCCAGCAAGAGCGCTGACACGCTAAGTCCCACTCAAGGTCGCTTTAATGTCAGTTCAAGGTCATTTTGCCTGGCAGGGCGCCTTCGGAACTCCTGCTTGCCCAGTAGGGGCCCCGGCGTTGCTCCCCTCAATCAAGGATGAATTTACGATCCTCGGAGGAACCGTCTCCCATATGCTACTGAGCCTCTCCCTGTGTTTAGCCTGCTAATCCCCACAGGAGATGGGGAGCAGCAGACCATGGTAATACGGATGGAGGGATGGAAAAGGAGGAGAAGCTGAGGATGAGGAGGGAGGGGACGAGATAGACAACTCGAAGGGAGGACAGTCGGTGTCAGCAGAGAAGGTGGCCCTAACAAATCAGTGACAGTAGGGATGAAAACTCACAGCCGCAGCACTTTCCCTGAAGTGTCTGCTATCAGATAAGCTGAGAGATTTAGTTAAGACTTCATATTTAGAGCATGGCTTAAGCTGTGAGACGGCGTCTTAACTGCGGTGATGCCAATGTCACATTGTGCCTGCCATGCTCCATTTGTCAAAACGGATTTTATCTGCTTTTTAAAAATAAAAATAAATATTAACTCCGTATCACTGCACGCCTCCGCCGAATTATCCAACACCACACGCAACTTCGACGCTGATTGGATGATCTACGTGCGGCTGACGCAACTCGCATCCTGCTTAAAACCTCCACAATCATCATTAATATTCAACAGGTGACAGAGGCAATTGAGGAGTGCACTTCCCCCCCCCCCCCCCCCCCCCCCCCCCACCCACAAGAAGATGTCACTTCGCATCACCGTAGCTCGGCGCCGAGCACGTTCAAATTAAGTCAAGGACGCACCGCATCCTCGCATGACTCCGATTCACTTTTCTCCCATTACACTCCTCATCATCGTGAACAATAGATGCAGATTGTCACGAAGAGGTTTCAGAGAGAGAGAGAGAGAGAGAGAGAGAGACAGACATCAAAGCAAACGCTTTCATCGCTCCCCACATGTCAGTTAGTAATAATGCTGCCTATAAATAGCCACATTATAATCACCATCATCCAACCCTTAAATGTAGCTTCTGTGGCTTAAGATTATGAGCACGATTAGACACTATAATGCTCTCTTGAACGTAGGACAAGGGATCTGTTTGCAAAATCCCTCAAAAAAAAAAATACAGAGCGATAGAATGCGTGAGAGGTCATCGTGGGATTCGGGGAGGAAGATAGCTGTGGTCAAGTTAGTTCAGGCTTAACAGTGAAACTGGGGAAGGACCCGCTCCTTCCTGTCTGTAATACACAGACACCATTCAACAGATCGGAAACAAAGCTCTTGAGGAATAATGATTGTGATGATTGCTTTATTGTGACATTTGTGACAAAATGGCACTGATTAGACTAAACACTAATTTGCTGGTTGTCCTAATTAGGACTTGAAAGATACGCAGACTACTTTTCAGAATGCATTCATAAAAAGCTAACTTGAAAAGACAATGTGTTTACCTCTATGGCAACTTCAATCAGTGTGCAATTTGGGGGAAAGTGACTGATGGCACAGTTGCAAAACAAAGTCAAATGTTTTAATGACACTATAAATGATTTAATCATGCTCCATATCAAATTACAATCTTGTTGTGACCAGAAGAAATATTTATTTGTCACTTCACTTTAAATCACTGTGTGCCAAATATATCTTCCTATTTGCAATTAACTTTAATTATGTGTCTCAATTAATGGCTACAAATTCAAAGTGTTAAGCAATATGACCGAACGTCTAAATCAAGCAAGTAAACTTTGAATGTGGAACTTTATGCAGAACCACCTCCAGTGTAAACAAGACGAAATGTGAGAGCAATGACACACAATTATCAACGGGTGACATACTAATAAGACCATTGTTTATGGTGAGTATTACTGCACATAAAGCACATTTAAAGGCATCAAATTTCCGGACCCTTCTACAGTAGCACTCCTTGCAACTTAACTGTAGTTCTACAGATCAAATTGATTGAAAAATGGAGACAATAAAGTCCTCTTTGAAAATGTCCGGAACACATACAGAAACAACTCACTGTGATTCCAACTTTACGTATGTGCGATTGCTGTGTTTCGCTTGTTTTGCCTGTCAGCTGAGGTTTGCTCTGGTCATCTTTTCTTAAATTGCTCTTGAGCTCGCCGACATCGGTCCACTTCCTTCACACGCTTGAGGCCAGGTGAAGTCTTCTCTGTAAATGAACAAGCAATCCAGGGCTTGAAGTGACGGATGTGCAGCACGCGTCAGAGGTAGACAAATTGATTTTCCTCGGGTGGATAGTTCTGGTATAGTGGCTGCTTTGGGCAAGAGAGCGAACGGGAGATATTTCAGAAGCACTTGGCCGAATGGGCCCGCGAAACAAGAGGTATAGAGGCAAAACACTGGTGCTGGCACTCTGGGTTCGATCTAGGAGAAGCTTTTATGTTTTTGTATTTGCGTAAGTGAATATTGTTGGGATTCACACATTGTATGGCAACCTGACTGCATATAGTGATAGGTGTTTCCAGACCAGCCTTATCTCACAGAAATACGTGAAATGAGCACAAGCTTTTCACAAGGCGTTACATGGTGGTGGCATGTTACACTGCAAAAGTGTCCTCTTGGGTGCCCTTAAAGGGGAGAAAAGGTGCAACCGCCATGTAATGATCTGTTAAGAGGTCGTCGTCATTTTCACATTAGATCACGTTAATCTAGACAATCCTCACATCCAATCACATCCAACAGACAGGAAGCAACACTATCATTGATTTGGATTCTCCTTTACTCCGTTTTGGTCTCCACCACCTCCTGAGGGAAGTATCTGACTCTTTAGCAGCTAAATACTCCTCTATGTTCACCAGCTAGTTGGTAGCTTTGTCTGCCTGCAGTTTGGTGCTGGACAGGTAGAATACAGTTGGTTTTATCAGATCTTCTGTCAGCTAGAAAAGGGGTTGGTGAGTGTGACTAAACAAAAATGGGCAAAAAATGAGGGCCGTAAAACTCATAACGTGAAAGATGCAAAAATGCTCCATAAAGCCGAGGGCGACTGCAGGGTCAGAGTTGATAATTCTCCGCGTGTTCATCCCTAGGAGTTACATCTTTCGCATTACACTTCGTCATTTGTCCCACTTTAAAATAGAAATATTGATCAGTGCATTAAAGTGCTCCAAAGACTTTTAAAATAAGGCACCTACAGGGAGTGTAATGCCAGTCTCATAGATTGGGGTGTGCTCTAGTTCATAAGGTTTGATTAGATGGTTTGTGCACTATTGAAAAGTAACGGTGGAGCATGGCTACAGCCAATTCCACTATGTCACCCTTCCAACAGGATTACGACCGGCTGGCAAGTTTAAAGGTGCAGAAAGTGGAGAGTTCTAAAACTGTCACTCCAGCGGCGATGCTTGGGTAATTAAAGCTAGCAATTAAAGCTTTTATAATCAGCACTGTCAGTGAACTGGTGCACTAGGATTAACGTTCGGAGTTGCACTTTAAAATTCGCTGGATGCACGCTCTGCCAAAGGAATGTTTTTAAATTCAGCTTGAATAGCAACGGAGTGACTTATAGTTTATGCGACAGGGTGATGAAGGGTGATAAAAAGGGCGGTAGCTGGGTGTTTGCCTAGATGTGTCTGCGCATAACCCTGTGTGTGTGTGTTTTTTTTTGTGCGAATCCTTGCGCCAGTAGTTCCCGTGCGACAAAGATAACGTGTAATCCATCATTACAACAAGAGAGAGAGCAGAACGTGTCACAATCGGGCTCCCGCGAACAATACATCACCGTACAGCCGGGCTTTTCACCACATGGCTTTTGAGGAGCTGTGATGCATCAAGTCATCTCGCTAACAGCACTCCGGTGTGTGTCCAGGCCATGAGAGAGCCCTCCTTAATGGTTAGAGTGATAATGCATAATAAAGACACATAAAAATGAGATTCCGCTTTCTCTATACACGCTGCATCCTGGATGAATGTGTCTGCAGACCTTGGCCAAGGGGAGTCCTAGCAGAAAATAATGTTGTGTCTCTGTTTCCAATAAAACAAAACAGTAAATTATTTACAGGGGGCCACTGAGTGTGCATCCACCTCATTTGTATTCCCGTCGCCACGGTGATAGATGTGACATCATGTTGATGAATGAAAGCGTATAGGGATTTTAAAAGCGCTTCCTCTGGAAACCAAGGACAGATGGTTATTTTTTATGAGCGCCGCAGAATAATCAAACCAAATGAGCCGGACCCCGTTTTTGGGTGGACGGACCTGAAGGTGGTCGCGTGAGAAGTGAAGATGTCATGTTTCTAGAAAGCCCTGAGTGATGTGGACAGTCACGAGAGTCATAGAGACGGCCCGGATACAGACGGAAGTTAGGAACTGTAATTGCATTCGGCTTGGAGGGTTGATTAACATTTTGATCATGCATGGGTAGTCAAACAAATTCCTTGGAGTTGCCGCCGTGTTAGAGATCAAGTTAAAGTAAATCTGTTTCTCCACCTGTCATGTCCATCTTAAACTGCATCTCTGACCTCCAATTAAATTCGACGACTCAGCTGTTGCACTTGTTCCCCGTGATGGAAAAAGGAAAAAATCAGCAACATGTAAACACACACACACACACACACACACACACACACACACACACACACACACACACACAAACACACGCGGGGATAAAACCTGCGATGTGGTTTCATACAAATTCTTTCACAACCAAGGTCAGCATATGGGTCTTAAAAAATAAATTGCTTCTAAAAGCTTTCCCAGCAGATGGCGGCCATCTTTGGCTTATCGGCGCACGGGTGAGATTTTTGAGCCGGGTTGCGCTCCACCGTAGTCTCCCCTGACCGGCGGGTTGAGCGCAGGTGTAACGGCTGAATTACAGTCTCACTGTTGGACATTAACCCCCTATATCTGGACTGAAATAGTCATTACTGATGACACCCAATGTAATTGCTAATTTTACGCCTCAGTAGGCACATTTTCCACTCGTCTTCTCCTCATTCAACTGCTCTTTCTTCTTTATACCGGTCCGGGCTTAAGTTACTCACCCTTCTTTTCTATCTTTCACCATATCCAAGCCGTAAGAGCAATTTGTACCTGTCTCTCTCTTACTGAGGTGTCAGTCAGCAACCTCGTGGGTAAAGCTGCAAGGGAAACATAAACTTCTCCACTCCCTTCTTAGCTCTCCTCTCGCATGCAACTGTATCTACGCAGCCGTGTGTAGCCATTCATCCACCCACTGCGCTTGCTTATGCACTTCGAAAAAGCACCCTGGACTCTTCATTAGCCTGCTGCTGGGCTCACACATAAACACATGCGCTTACGCTGAGGAGCAATTTAGAGTTTTGTATTCACCTGTTTGCAAATTCCAAAGAAATGCAAGACTCCCCACATGAAGAGTAAAAGCAGGTCCACACAAGAGGGAAACTTCATTGTGCCATAAATCTTCTCATTTATCTGCTACCTGCTGATAAGTTGGAAAAAAATGTATCTGAGCTCCAAGTCATTCTATTATAATGACCTGGGAGGAAAAAAAAGGTTCCTCAGATGTGTCTATTACAGGCTGCCAGAATGTTACAATGATTGAAAAGTTAGATCTCAGAAACTTATGGTGAGATTTTTTTTGCTCACCGGTGAGCTGTTTCGTGCAATGACTGAAGACTTTTAACTGCCTTTTCAAACCATTTTTCTCCGTTGCAGATTCAGTCAAATATAAACCTGCAGCGTATTGAACTATTGTGGCAGTGGGAAGCATGTAGCTGAGAGCGGTTACACTGATTTCCTGAGGCACAGTGAACTAGCACGAAGGAATATGCAAAGAAGCTCAGCTGCTCTAGGATTTCCTAGGATTTTGGTACTGAGCAGCTAAAAAAAACACATCCTGAGATGATTCAGAATGTCTGCTAAAATACTGCAGTATTCATTTAACGAGCAAAGCAACACGTCAGGACTGCCTAAATGAATAGCTTCCCCCACCCCCTGCTTTATTTCTCACCTGTAATCAAACAGGACCTCTGACACGCGTGTGCATTGTCACTTCTGGCCGTCCGCCTTCCCAATCAGCCGCTCGTCACTCATGGGATGATTATTCCTCTTAATCTCTTGTGTAAATCCCGGATGATTTTCCCCGTGTGCCCTCAACGTGACATTAAACCCATCATTATCACATTGTTCCGTGAAAAGGTTAGTGTGCTTAGCAAAATTAGGGCACGACATGCATACCGCCGAGTACAACAGGGCCGCCGCGCTGTGGAAGAACGTGCTCATGAAATGTGGGAAGAGGGGATTCAAGGCCCGATGAAACCAAGAGGCTCTTAGCGAAGCCGGCTAAATCGGTGTGTGGGCAACACCAAAGACGTTTGACCAGATGTAACCATGTTTCTTATTCAGCCATCTTTTTGTCCGAGGAACCGAGTAGTCACCGGTAATATTGGTCAATATGCCATGGAGATAGGTTTGCATAAATATCCTGTTTGCATTATTCAAGTCCTTTCTGCCACCAGATTGCAACTTAACAGACTCTATAGAAAAAGGCAAACAAAATTCAGAGTACAACCTGAATATATTAATTCATTGGTATGCAGGGGTGTCGCTTCGAGGAGAGCGCTTCTTGTCAAGGTCAGCGTGACTTCTGAACTGCTGCATCCATTCAGTGACTGACAGGCTGCTGATGGAAGACAGATGAGAGGCAGAACACTTCTAAACATATTTTCATCCCAGAGAAGGAAGAACAACAACTGTAGGTGCTATAATAACCCCTCATGTTTGAACCAAAGGGGGCGAAGGTCTTGATCTCGCGTTGGCACCGGCCACATGCTCATCTGCATTTTGCGCCGAGGTCAGCGCCACTCGACGGGGGGGGGAGGGGAGGGGGGATCCACGCTGGAGGATGAGGGGCAGGGTGAGCGGACTGCCCTTGAACGAGGCGGCACGTGGCCGGTACACGAGAGATAACTGTCGAGGATAAAAAAAAAAAAAAAAATGTGTGGCGCTACAAAGAGAGGTGTTTACCAGTAGATAAAAAAAGAGCGTAAATGTTTCAGAGGTGTTTGAACCACTTCAATTTAGATACGGAAAGCAGATCCATCAGCTTTAAATACAAAAAAAAATTACCTTAAGAGCACACAAGGTTAAAAAGGCTCGGGGAAAAATCATTTCATGAGATAAAAAGAGAATTTATTAGTGCTTATGATTTTTTTTTTGTGTCCTCACAATATGTTGATTGCATAACAAGCACCTCTTACTGTAGCGAGTCTGAGCTTTGAACCTGATGATAACGCAAGTTGACGGAGTGAATTGATGGTTATGAACTTATTTGGTTCACCTTTTAAACAAGTGTCAGCGACGTATACTTATTTGTAATGAGACGACAAGATGAACATAAAGAAGCTATCTGAACAGAAGTGATTAGATGCTGCGCTGCCTTTGACTTGGAGTGGCAGAAGGGAGGGGGGGGGGGGGGCGAGGAAACTTAATAACAAACACACTTCTCATCAGAAGAAGATTCCAGGTGCTTTTCTTGACAGGCTTGTTTGTCGCTTGTCACTCGCGATGGGCTCGGGATGGTGACACATTAGACCGAACTGCATTTCGATGACTTTGAGATTGTTCCTTTTCACTCTCGTTACAGTTTTTTTGTTTTTTTTATCATTACACCCAAGTGGCGGACTTATTGAAAGCATTATTTGTGTATTCATACATATTAGACTGGCTTTTTTTTTTTATTTTATTGAATAATAATGCAATTTTCAAAGGGAACAAGGATGAAAACAACAAGGTCACATTCGATCGAGATTAAATGATGCTCATTAAAGCCGCTATCTATGAACCCATGTGCTCACAGAACACTGAGCGTCTGTTGAACAACATTACTCAAGCGACAGCTTAAAGCCCTTCAAAATGACACGCATTTCTGCAAAGAGGTGTTTATTGCAATACAGAAGTGGCAAAGTATGACAATAAAAGGCACAAGAGGATGCATTTTTTGTAAAATATTGGAGTCTTCTTTATTTCTCAGTGAGTTTAACATCAAGCATCGTGACCTCAAGAGCAGATGCGGATACGTTTCTTGAGAAAAGACCACTTGAGTGTGTCTTGATTGCAACCAGGGCGTAGAATGTAACTTATTACCAGTGCCGCCATTGCTGTAGTTAAGTGGCTTCTTCATGCTCTTGCACTTTTTGTAGGTCCCAGAGTTTTCTACAATCGATAGTTCTATTGTCATTGTGATTGTTTAAGTGTTGTCCTCGTGCGCTGAATGAATTGCAACGTAGCAGCATTGAGCGGGGGAAAAGTATCCAATTCATTCAAGCGCTGTACTTAAAGGTGGACTATGCAGGACTGGGAGCATTTCTATTGCCTCTCAACGGCTCTCAATATGGCGACTGCTGAGCAGCTAACGGTGCCAACACAGAGTAGAAGGTGGGCGTAGTCATCTTGACGTCACCCATTGGTTTGTGGACGGCGGCTTTGAAGCCTCGAGTTCGCCGTTGCCATCTTGGATTACGGACCCCCGCCGTGATGTTTTCTTTTGCAACCAGTGAACTGAAGCTACCTTGACGTAGAGACGCAACAGCGGCCTGTCAATCACAGTAGGCCCGCCCTAAAGCACACTCCCCTTTATGGTCTATTTTACCATAATTTACTTAATTAACATCACGCTGTATTGAAGAAGACATGAAGCATTGCGTTAGTTCATGCAGGGCACTGAAGTCATATGCCCCCCCCCCCCCAGCTGTAACCGGCTGACAGCCACCCTTTTTAGTTCAGAGTTCATCTTGCATAGCAAATGGTTGAAATGGTATTTAAAGTCTTACTTTGGGCTAATTCCCGTACAGTAGCTGCTTGGCTAAATCCAGGGAGCGTTTTTGGAGCGGCGCCACCAGCGCCAAGTATAACTGTATTTCCATTTGTTACAATAAATGGATAAAAATCGATATGACGAGTGTTCCTGGCTGAATTGAAATGTACGATTGAGACCATAAACTCATGTTCACAATGTTTACCGAGCTAATGAATCAAGTGAGAAGTAGCGTCATATTCCCATAGACTTCCATATAATCGGACTTAAACCGGAGGAGTCGCCCCCCCCCCCCCCCCCCCCCCGCTGGTCAGTAGAGAGAACGTAAAGTTGCCGCCTGTGTGCAAACAACGGCAAACGGGCCGACAGAACTGAGAGTTTTTACCTGAGGGGGGGGGGGGGGAACAGGAGGGAGGGTGCTACGCTTCTGTGACATCGCCGTCAGTCGGGACGCCGTTATCAGCTGTAACCATTGTATGAGAGCAGTGCAGAACCAGCGGGGCACGCGCACGTGAACCAACGTGCACTAAAAGAAACGTGCGGCCGAGCAATGAGAAGCTTGTATAACACCACACACACACACACACACAGGATGAATGACTTTATTCTCTGCTCAGGAATACATTACTCCACTATATCTTAACATAGCAAACGGTTATTTGCTGCTATATTAATTCATATGAATGCGTTACGTGAGTATTTCCACATACAAAGCCTACTTGTACTGCGCCTTCTCAGAGAAAGCTGGCAGATTTCACAATAGAAACTAAATGAAAATAATTCATCATAACTAAGGAATCGTTAAGGCAGCACTTAAGTAAGTATAACTTAAAGTAACATGATGTCATTTTGAGAGGAACTTTAATGGAATTGCTGCTCCAGATCTATTCTCTTGACTGAACCTGCAGTCTTCGGTGGCAGACGTGTGCCTAAATCTACGCTGAGCAGCATTTTTCAGCTTTCCCCACTTAATCACTAAATTTAACTGATTGCACAGAGGTGATCGACTGAGGTGATTAACAAGGGAACAAGAGCTGAAATGGCAGCGGCTAATGAGGCACACTGGGACTCGGAGGGTAAGGCTCTGTTGTTGCTCCAACAACAACTTCAGTAAACAACATGCTGACTCATCCAGTGACACAGAGACAAAAAGAGAGAGAGAGAGAGATAGTTCCTACCGCCCTTTGAGCTGCACTCTTCGAAATTTATACCCGGTGTATTTGTAGGCGCACAGGAAATGAACTGTAAATAGACACACAAACAGGACATACTCAATTAGACCTGTGGACAGTCAGGAGATGTAGCTGCCAAAACTGATTTTCGAAAAAAAATCAACAGTTCTCTTTCTCCCTCTGGTCCAACCTCCACATCTCCCCCTCTCATCCTTTCCTTTCACCCCTGGACAGAAAGGGGGAACTGGGGGGGGGGGGGGGGGGGGGTAGCTGTGTTGACAGACGTCCATACAGCCTGAGGGAGGATGAGGCTCTGAACGAGTCTGGCAAATGCGCGTTTATCTCGAGGGTTGTCCGACAGCCCGCTTCCTCTGGTGAACGTGTCACTGGCCCTGGTGTTGTTAACCCTTCTTGTCCTACCACTCAAAGGACGGATACCGACACAAAAGGGCCGATGCCATAAATATGCGCCGACATGCATCTAGCGTCCCGATGCCAAAAAACAAACCTTTTTTTTTTGGTTTTGACATCCCGAGTGACTCCTCACATCACGCGTTATTTAGCCTCACTGCGTTCTTCCTGATTCTTACAACCTCTGCGCGTGCAAATGACAAAGCGGTCACCGCGGCTGATGACACAAAGCTTTGGCTTTCGCACTAAGTCGCTAAAACGAGGGGAAGAGCTTCTGTATTCAATGCGATATGACTCATGTGTTTGTTGACGGACACCTGACGGTGTCTGGAGCGGGCTATTGATCCGCTCGCGGGCCGGGAACAGATTTATACTTTGATTTCCCGGAGTAAACACGGAGCGTTTGGATAGGGATGTAAACCAAAGCCCGGCCCGTTGACTCTATTTGTCATATATATTCTCTGTTCGATAACTCAATAAAGTGTTTGAGACAGCAGCTGCTGAGGGAGGAACTTCAAGGCGAGCGTGTCTCAGTTAATGTATTTCTGTCAGCGGGACGAGGGGGGGGGGGAGGGACCTATAGGGATGGAGGAGGAGAAATACGGGTGGATGGAGGTAAAAGGTGAGTGATCTCTCCATCTCTTTCTCCACCACCAGCGTTGTCTTTCTCTCTCTCTCTGTATATACAGCTGTATCGTGCTCCTTTTCTTCCCTCATCCTTTTGTCTTCACGCAGGTCCCATCCGACAGGAACACTATGGCTGCAATTACGCTCATACATTTTAATAAAGTGCCGTCCTCCACTGATGTTCTGTTTTGGTTTTTAATAACTGCTTGTTTCATTGATTGCAGCAAACTATTAGAGTTATTGTTGACACGTGTGTACATCAAACACGTTTTCCAAATCGGTTTCGTCTCTGTTCAATTTGTCAGTTTCAAAGTTTTCACCCATTGGGTTTTTGATCATCAACCACGTATGTTTAGAAGTCGAGAAAACTTTCTTTTGAGGCCCGTGAAACATGTTCTTGAAAACATGGAAAAAAAACAAGATAAAAAGAAGATGTCAAGTAGGAAACATTTCATATAGAGCCACAGGCTTCCTCAAATGGCTCTTTTCACTGCTCTTGCTGTCTGCGTGTCGCAAAAAAGTCTTGGCCAATTGTTTCCAGAGAGATTATACAGACATGACAGCCCATCACAGCTGTTTATTACATTACCTAACATCTGATCTCTCTAATCTCAAAGACAGAGAGAGAGAGAGAGAGAGAGAGAGAGAGAGAGAGAGGAAGAAGAGAGTGGTATCCAAGATTAATGTACTGACAAGCAGCAAACCTCACATTCCCCCGTCTCTTCATGAATATGGATGAACGAACCCACCAGGAGAGAATACACAGCTAGCTTTAATGCTTTAGTACACATTACGGAAATAATAAGAGAGAAGCTGCTTAGATCACATAATTCTCCAGAGTCTCATCATAAATAACAGCTTACATGTAGCTTACTTAGATAAATAGGCGTGCGGATGTGAGGGATGGAGCGCCTGCATTCGCTCAAGCTTAGGAGACTTTTGCACGGACGTGAACTCCCAACTGCTCACGAACCTGTGCGTGTGCGCTTACGGCATGCGTGCGCATTTGCATGGGCGAGAATTTTCTTATTTTTAAAAAGCTGGGGCAATTACATCTCCAGGAAAAATGTAATTGACTCCCATTACACCCACAAAGCCCTCAGTGCCGTTTACACCACAGGGCAAATTAGTCACCATGAAGATAAATGGGCCCATAACAACACAATAACTTACTATGTAGAATTCCCTATGAATTATTAACAGAGCTCCTCATCAGAGCCATAGGAGAGGAGCTGCAGAGTTCATGCGTTAAAAAAAAAAAAAAAAAGAATCTCGGATATTTGACAAATATCTTCGCGGTGCATCCGTCCTCCCAAACCACATGACCGAGGGAGCGAGCGCCAAGGCGCACAAGCACGTGCAAACGGCTGTACATCACCATCACACATACCGCATATCACTCATTACCACACACACACACACACACACACACACACACACACACTGGCCATATCCTATTTATCCAACTGTTTGTGGAGCCATACATTATCTGTGGCTTGACACCAGGCCATTAGTTACAGTCTCTCATCCAGCTATCAGATGGCGAGTCCCTGGAAATGTTCTGCTTTCACGTTGCACTGACAAAAATTGTGCCAACCAACAAGGGCCTTTTACACACACACACACACACACACACACACACACACACACACACACACACACACACAAATGCACAAAGTCACACTTGCACATGACATTTGTTTGTTGCAAACAGCTGTGATTACAGTGCTGTTTGCAAGGATACAGTAAAAAGTACAGAAAAGTCTACAGGAGTCAAAATTAAAACGCGTGTGTGAGAGCCAGAGTGTTTTCACCCGAGCTTAATTTCATTTAGTCAGACATGAAAAGGGGCGGCACTTGTGCCGAGTTTTGACCATGTGTGCGCAGAGTGTCCTCACGGAGGGGTGAGAATTTACGAGCCTCAGCCATGTGCTGCGCAGAGCATATCAGGTTTATGCGAGCCTGGTTTTGCGGGGGTTATGACTGTTTGACTGCCTTCTCCGGCTATCTGACAGTGAAAGATGTGTCCGTAACGAGGTAGCGACGGACACACTACGTAATGGGAACCCAACCTGCGAGACGAGCCATTAATCTTGAGGCAGAGATGACCGCCGGACCCGGTCTGCTCACTGTAACAGGAAGGGTAACATTAGGATTTCATGCCTCTCTGACTCCTTCCAGGCGCGCCCTGCGCTCTGGCTTTTTGAACAGAACACTACCTGATTTCCCTCAGGATGCGAGCTATAACATCATCTCTGGTTGTGTGTGTGTGTGCGTGAAAGCCTCCAAGAATAGGACAACTGATCTGGGTCAGGTCACGGGACCATTAAACAATACTCTGTGAGGCGATAGAAACGGTGTATTCAAGTCAATGCAGAGTTTATGTGGGGCACAATGTGGCAGAAGTTGTTCACATGTGTTTCTCTGGGCGCTCATGGTTTCCTCCTGCATCCCATAAACACGTAAATCGGGTGAATTGGGGACTTTGAATTGTGCAATTGGGATGAGTTGAAGTGTTCGTGTGTGTAGTCTTGCAAAAGGCTAATGATGTGTCCACTGTATCCCCCCATAGCGGATGAAAAGGTTCTGCTATATGGAAACATTTCTTTGTATAATGCCGGTTAGTGATCCGACTGTAGCGATCTTCTGATGTATTTATCCAGAAGTGTAATGGGTGGATTTGATTCTCGAAAAAAAAAAACTGTGACCAAAACCATAATACACCATAATGTCTTCAAATTGAAGTAGCTGTATTTCAATAGAGTCCTTTGAGATGATTACAACAATTATAGTAAAGATATTTTCATGGTCTCACTCAAATTTCCACCAAGTATAGGAAAACTAAATAATAGTTCGAAAGGCTAACGTGATATGATGCGAACACAACACATTTAAAAAAAGACTATAATTTTTGTTCTTTGCATTTTTTTTTGTGTACATACAATATGCACAAATATAAATATATAAATCAATTAAATAAAACAGAATAAAAACAATACAAATAAATCATATCTAACATGAAACAACTTTGAATATACATTTTTTTGCTAAAGATGTTTTGTTTGTCAGAAAAAGAAGAAAAACAATCTGCTCATGAATTTATAAAAATAATAATATCATAAATGGGAGATGCATCTGACTGCCTGTATGTCTCTGTTGTTCTACACGTAGAGTATTTTGGGGGGAACACTGCGGTAGACTCCAGGTAGACGCCTCCACTCTCACATGACTCTATCTACACCCAACGCGCCTTCCCGTCGTACCGCGGCCTGTCCCGAGCCTTCGCCTGTCTGTCACCGGCCTGCTCGCGTATCTCCTCGGCTGCAGGCACGCTGCGCGCCGCCTATTGCCTTTCGTAACACTATAGCTTTTCCTTCGACGGCCGCCCCGGCCTTTCAAACGTATGAACGCGTCTCTTCAGTCGTGCTTTGAGGAGGAAACGCAACATCCTCTCCGCTGCTGCTGCCTCTGCCTCTGTTGCTGGGATTACGTTCCGTTCTTCGTCACGACGTGGAACATCACACGTCAGTTCAGCTGTCACTTTGGCACCGATGGAGACATCTCCATGAAGGGGCGAGGAGCCGAGGATCACTGCTCCACTTCAGCCGGCTAAGTACCTGCGCGTGCTAACTTCTATGCTGAGCACAAGCCAATGCAATATTGTTATTGTTATTTTTTTATTGTGTGTTGCTGGCTGTGTTGAAGGCTTCCCTCATTTACCTGCCACTCTGTACTGTTTATTATGATGCTGTGTTTGGGTTGAATAGGCTTTGTGGGATGTGTTGTCCTTGGATGTTGCTTGCTGTGTGTGTGTGTGTGTGTGTGTGTGTGTGTGTGTGTGTGGTTTCCTGCTGGCTGTTACAGGTTGATATTGTAAGTTTTCTTTTTAATTTGAGCTGCTGTGCTTTCCCAAACTTAAGCTTACAATCCACATACTGATGGTCATCTGCTTGTCAAGCTATATCATCTTTTATAACTCGAGATTGTGTGCTCCAAACATATTCTCGTGACTTTTGATATGCAAAAGTGTCTTTGTGATACTGAATCGGGAAGCTAACTGTTGCTTTTCATTTAAACCTGTTTTTTCATATTTTTTTTTTAGATATTTGTATATCGTTCATAGGTGTGCTCCCTCCCAACCGCACGTTTCTGCTCCCTGTTGTGAGACTTTCAAGGGCGACAGTGCACCACTTGCCTTTGAATGAAAGTTTTGCGAGAGTTTCTGAACCTCTCGTGGTAAACATTCATCTGGATCGCCGTGGAGCCGCTCCGAGCGCCATTGGCCGACGCGCGACCTTCACCACCAGAAATAGAGCCCGTCAAATGCGACAAAAAAAACCCAACAAAAAAAACCCCGGAACAAAACAATAGCACAAGGCACAGCACCTCTGCCAGCAGGGTGACAGGGCACTGGGCTCCGGTGATTGATGATGAGAGAGAGGACTATCCCCTCTCCGCCGTGATAAGAGGCTATAAGAGCCGAGAGAGGTGAATATGGGGAATAAATGAAGCTGTGAAGTTTCAGTAGCTACCATCTGAGGCAGGCAATGTTTTATTTACACCTTCGACACGACTCATTAAACAAAGAGCACATCTCCTCCGCCTCTAAGCTGTGGCACGAGGGAGCGAAAGCATATGTTAGCATATTTCAATATATATATATATATATATATATATATATATATATATATGTATGTATGTCTATGGTTTACATAGATTGCGTAACCATGTGTTTATATTATTGCAAAGTTCTGGCACGACATGAAATCTTACCGACAGGTATCGAATCTTGTGTCCTTCCTCAAGTAGCATTCAATGAAACACGAAACGTTAGTTAAACGACAGTGTTCGACACATTATGTCTTATTTAAAAATGATCAAATTCAAATTCATGACGGTTGTGAGCTTTATTCATTTAGATGTTATTTTATAGAGTGAAGAAATCAAATTTTAAGAGTGGCTTTTGACAAATGAATGCGCGACATGTGTGGATAAAGTCACATCCTTTTACAATACAAATTCTAACACGCAAAGCTTTTATTGTGAAAGTTGAATATCATTTTGAAAGGACAACAAAGCAGAAAGCAGAATTGTCAATTTTCTGTGGTGTTTTTCTGTGGTGAAATGATGTCTTTGTCAAATTGTATTAACTGCACCTGTGTTTCTTTACCCGTGCTAATATTAGGGCTGACGCCACACTTTACATGTGTGTGTGTGTGTGTGTGTGTGTGTGTGTGTGTGTGTGTGTACGTTTGAGAAAATAGAGACTGGCTAAGCAGTATCTACCCTTACTTCCTGTTTCAGCAGTGTCCTACTCGTTGTTTTTTTGCCCATCTCACACTATGTGTGAAACAATTATCTCGGCCAGGTGTGTGAGCCTGGGTGGAGATTGTGTGCTTGTGTGTGCATTTGTCTGTCTGTCCGTCTGTCTGTCCACGGCTAATCACGAATACTAGTACTGCTGTGTGCTCATTTATGACTGTATGCTCAAGGATCTGGGTTTACGGTGATTCACTCTGCTGAAAAACATTTTATTGACTGTTTTATGCTCATTTACTGCCGACTCTTCACTCCTCAACAACTGCTTCAGTCAGATTTGTACATCTATGTAAGCTTCAAACGTTGGTCCTGTAGTTTTTCCGAAAGTGAAGGAAGAGGACTCTGGGACTACAAATCATGTCTCTGGACATGAGCCCAGCACACTCTGCTCCTTCTAGGTTGCAAAATACAGATAAATATATTAATTTAAAGCCTTTTTTTTTTTTTTTTTTTTTTTCATACTTCAGTTTTGCGCCCGTAAGACTCAGAAGAGACGCGAGGCTGAACGGAGCCGGTGCAGAAATTAATACGAGAGTGAATCTGTTGCATGAGATATGTGTATGAAAATCACTTGCGGTCCAAACGGGGCGGTTAGACCGTTTTCGGGTTGCATTCATTCAATCAGACATTGCAGCAGACATTGCAGACACACACTGGTGGAGAGCTGCCCTCTACTTAGTGCACTTATCTAGACACTCATCATAGTTTCTGTGGCTGTTTCTTTCCATTGTATAATAACCCTGTCACTAAGCCTGGCCATTTCACTCCGTTTGTTACTGCTGTTGTGTCAAATGAGATTAATTTACCCCCTCAGCGTTTACCACTGATTATAAACACCAGAACAGATGGGATGTAATTCTTTTTACGGAAATTTTGCAGCCGAGCCAAAGTGCGATGGCCACATCTTGTTCCATGGTACATGTTCACAGCTCGGAGTCCACCAGCGACATAGAAGAAGCTTCATTTCTGGCTCGGTCTGATATATATATATATATATATACAACTTTTTTATTTGTTTATTTTTCTAGGCATGTGGTAGAATGATTGCATGTTAAAAGCACTGTTGCATTCTGGAACAATCGTGAGATAAAAGCTTGTTTTCTTTCATTTCAGTAAAAAAAAAACCAACACGATTGTATCAGTGCATTGTAGCATTTGACCGGAACGAAGAAGCTATTAGCGGAATGTTCCTTTTCCAAATCCACTTTCTCGGTGATTTGACTCTATAAACAGACTTGTCAGATATTTCGCAAACAACACATGTATACCTCAAACAATGGCCTGATTGAAGATTTGATTCTTCTCAATGATTGGACTGGGTCAAAGTTAAACATCATCACGTCTGATGTTGCTGCTGTTGTTCTTCTCCCAGGTTTAAGATGCATTCAAGCTGCTTTTCAAAGTCCCGTCGCTGTCTCCATGCGCATGATGACTCCCCGTGTTCTTTTCCCAAGTTTTATCTGCATGCAGCGTTTGTGTGTTTCACCAGTTATGGCACGGCAGCACATAGCTGTGCAGCAGTGTGATCAGCTTTTTTTTGACAGATGGCATGTCCTCACTTCTAAACTGGCTGATATTGGCCGGTGACTGTGCCTGGACGGTCATCGTAAACTCGCCATATGTTGCAATATGCCGCACAGATTGAGGCAGGGGGCAAGTGTTTTTAAGGGCATAGAGTGGCAAGATGGAGCATTCATAAAGGGATTGAGCATATGCTCATATCATGTCATCTTCACTTTATTTCAGCAACTCCTGAGAGCTGCCAGGGACAAGCAGTTGTTTTAGCACAAAGGAGAAACTCTGTACAAGGGCAAAAGCAAAGAAGCTATTTGTATGAGATAGAGTCAATAATTAGGAACTTCAACCACTTACAAGTTAATGGTAAAGCATAATGTGTGCGTCATCTGATAATAAGTACTGCTTGTAACTTTGGTGTCTTCTAAATGTGTTGGCTCAAGTCTTACAGTAGACAATAAATAAGGAAGTGGACTTAGTCACCGTGACGGCACCCATTTGTTTGAGAACAGACGTTTTTATGCCTCGAGTTCAGCATTTTGGCCGTCGTCATCTTGTTTTTTCGTCTCCTTCTAGCTTCCAGAATGACACGAGACGGTGGAGCTAAGTATACTACCTGTCAATCACAAGGTAGCCCCTCCCTAAGGCAGACCCTGCTTCATAATTCACTAAAGGAACGTCGTGCTGCACTGGAGAAGACTTGAAATTAGCGACTGACACCATAAACTCATGTTTACAATGTTTACTGAGGTCATTTATCAAGGAGTACGCCCCCCTAATGGCCATTAGTGAGAATGCAAGTTTGAGGCACTTCTGCATTGGTTTTCACTTTTTCAGAACCGGAGGTTGCCGCCTGGCAAGTATGAGCCATAGCTGATTTCCAGCTTTTGAAAGTCAATTGATGACCATTTCTCACAAGGGCAGAGTGTAACCATGACAGGATTTACTCTCTAGACCTGCAAATGGTCCTTTCCTCACTGTGAATGATTTTTTTTTTTCTCTGTGGCTTGACAGAAGAAAAGGAGGGAGAGAGAGAGAGGGCGAGAGAGAGAGAGAGAGAGAGAGAGACAGAAAGAGAGAGAAAAGGGGAAAGTGTCTGCAGGTGTCAAGCCTCTTGAAATTGGTTACCTTCCCTCCTGCAGGTGTGTGTGTGTGTGTGTGTGTGTGTGTGTGTGTGTGTGTGTGTCAGCAAATGCACGTAGAGGCACACTTTTGCCTGAGCTTATTGTGCGGATGCATGTGACTGACGAGGTGCAGTAGTGTAATGATTCGTCTCTGGCGTCCCTTGAGTGAGTCCAGACTCTCGCACACCTAACCACAGGAATAACACATTAAAGGAAACAGGTGAATACGATTCAAATGTGAGATGAAGACCATGCCTCTCTGACACCACACTGTATGAAACTCTCAGCTGTAGCCTGGGGGACAAAGCTATAGTCCTGCAGTGACAAGTGCTTGGGAAAAAAGTTAAAGTGACATTTCAGTTTTGGCGGTTTGACGTTGAACCCAGTGCCAGAGCAAGGATGGATCAGTGCCTCCCACCAGGGCAGATGGACAATCCTTCAAAGGAAGGTAGAAAATAGAGAAAAGGCTGGTTATTCCCTCCATGGGCAAAAAGTGCAATAAATCAACTGCAACTCCCGCAGTGAACTAATACTATTAGTGTTTTATGGGAACAGGACACATAGTTTTTTGCCCAGACAGCCGGTCTAGAACAATACATGTCGTTCAATCACTCTGTGTGTCTCCCTGAGTTGGAACGCCACTCAGAAATGAGTGCTAGGAGCAACACTGAGTGCCTATCACTCAAATTCTATTTGACCAGTGATCCATTGTCTTGTTGCTGTTAGACAAATGCACCAATAAATTGTGACATATAGAACATCCTAAATTGTGTTGCATGACATTTTGAAGTAGGTTCCCAAATTCTTTGAGGAGTAACTCAGCTGCTGATTGTACTGAACAACTACTGTTTAGTTTTATTAGAGATTAATCTGCTGATGTTTTTCCTCAATTAATCCAATCATTATTTAGGCTATGAAATATCAGAAAATAGTGAAAATGTTTTGATTGCGTAACAAGTTATGTCCTCAAATGGATTGTTTTGTCCAAAGCTTTAATATATTTATTTCGCTACCCGTAGAAGGAAAAAAAACTAAAACAAATTGTCACTATTGAGAGCCCAGAACAGGAAACTGTTTGTCATTTTTAGTTGAAATACATTTTTTTAAACCTTGCTGATAATTAATAGCCTCTTTCAGCCCAAGAAAGCAGATCAGAAAGCATCAATAGAAAAGGTTTGGGGAAAATATCAAAAAGTAATTATTTGCTCTGTTAGCTTTCAAAAGTCGCGGCAGGCATGAGGAGGGCCAAGCTTGAAGTGTGTTGGAGTACTGTACCTGCTACTCCAAAAACACCAGCTGGTTTTTTTTGTTGTTGCATTCAACAGCTGTGTTGCCAAGGCAATCCAAGTCCCTCCGGTGTAAAGTAGGCTGAATAATATCGCCTTGTTGTTCTGTAGCCAAAATCCGAGTAAACAAATGATGCTCTCGTTTATCTCACTCAATCACACCACGAAATCAGTTTGGGCCGATGAGAACAAATGTTATGTAACCCCCCCCCCCCCCCCCCCCCCCCCCCCCCCCCAACACCCACCCACCCCGAGAGAAAAAGTTTGATAACCGCAGCAGCGAGTATCGCTTCTATTGACCCAGGCAGGGCCCTCCGAGTTCCTGGCCACGCGCCACGCATTACTGCTTCTCCATCACCGAACTGAGCACTGCTGGGAGGTACTTGTTGTTCACCCACCCTGGCAACCAATTAAAAAACAGCTGGAGTTTTGCAGAGCCATTGAAGATAAGGGCCGTTCTCCAGGGTGCAGCATTCGCACAACTGCGGCGCATTATCCTCGAGGGATAATCAGCAAGCCAACAGCGATACCGTGCAAATCAAGAGTGAAAGGAAGAGCTCTCCTCAAACTAAAAAGATCAAGTTGCGCTAGAGCCCGGCCTGTATTTTTTGTTGTGGCACACTCTATTAATAGGCACAGTACTGCATCACATTAGCATGTCATTACAATATCCCCAAATCCCCCCAACAAATTTAGGACAAATCACATTTGATTTTAGTCAAACATGTAAACGAGTGCAGTGCAGTTTGACGCTCCATCTATCTGCCGGGGTATCTCCTGCGGACCGGCCATGAAAATGTCCCAGTGTGCAGCACTTCCTCTGTGAGGACCCCCTACTTTAACAGGCTCCCAACCCATTTGGGGCTTGACTGATGGTAAAGAGACCCTGCTAGACAAGCCATCAGGAAAACCATCATACAACCGGCAGCTGGCTCAGCAGTATGCACTGCTGATTTAATTAGAGCGACCGCATTAATGATGATTGCGTCTCTCATGGGTCCGTGGTGTTTACATTACATCTGTAGAGCTTTGTGTGCACAGCCACCTCATAGGTCTTATAACAAGACCATACATTGGAGGGAAATAGGGTAGTTTTAATGTTTTATGTCTGCTGCTGTAATGGCGTGCTTCAGTTAAGGCTAGTTAGGTTTAGCTCCGCTCATATTGATAGGAATCGCTGATTCGGTCAGGATCGGTCGGCAACCTCCGCGTCTGAAAAGTGAAGCCAAAGGGGAAGTGAAGTTAAACTTGCATTCTTTCTAATAGCCATCAGGGGACAACTCCTCTGGTTGCAAAAATAAGTCAGATTGTATAGAAGTCCATAATAAAATGACCTCTTGAAACCAATTTCCAGAGGCTTGACACCTGCAGCCCTTCTCTCCCTCCTGTCCTGTCAAGCCACAGAGAAAAAAATGTATTCACATGGAGGAAAGGAACTATTTGCAGGTCTATAGAGAAGATCCTGTCCTGGTTACACTCTGCCCTTGTGAGAAATGGTCATCAATTGACTTGCAAAAGCTGTAAATCAACTATGGCTCACACTTGCCAGGGGGCAACCTCCGGTTCTGAAAAAGTGGAAGCCATGCCTAAGTGCCTTAAACTTGAAATTTTTCAAATAGCCTGCAGCGGGGGATCCTCTGGCTGCAAAGAGAAGTCGGATTGTATAGAAGTCTATGGGAACATAACCCTATTTCTTACTTGATTTGTTCCCTCAGTCAACATATAGTTTATGGTTTCAAGTCTTTTAACAATAACGTGAAACCTGTTCAAAACAAAACAAGTGTCCTCTCGAAGAACTCCAGTGGCTTATTGACCTGAGTGGGGTGTAATGCCTCCAAGTGTCTTTTTAATGTGTTGGGTTTCATACTGTCTGGTCTCTCCTCATCTCCTACCGCATTCGCCGTGAAACCCAGAGCAAGATTAGGCGTCATCGTATTTTCTTCTTGGCGTCTTGCCGTTTGTCTCGGATGCATCGCCTGCGGTTGCTTTTCTTTTCCCCTCTGCCAAGTGTCTCTTCATTTTGCACACTAAGCTACACGTGTGAGTCGCCAAGGCTCTTGGCCGTCGCGCAAGCTTAACCTGTTGACGGCGTAACGTATACATTTACACGAAAGTACAGGCATTTTGCCATGTCTTTATTAATGACTTAGTTTTATGTCCGTGTACTTTTGTAATATGTGAAGTTCTCAATAAAGTTCTTGAAATAAAAGAATTCTGCATTTCCCCCTGGGCCCCACCTGTAATACCACTGCACCCCACTAGAGGGGCGCCCCACAGTTTGAGAAATACTGCCTTAGGGCGTGGCTAACTTGTGATTGACAGGCCGCTACTACTGCGTTGTCTGATCTGGGAGTTGTCCTTGCGTTCGTCCTACAACTTTAACCCTTTCACAGTGTGTTTTCATTTCATGAAAGTTCATTCTTACCTATGAATGAGACCTAAAAATGTCTTATTCATAGGTCAGCTGTACTTAGCTCCACCCTCTAGTGTCACTTCAGATTAGAAAAAACTAAGATGGCGACGGCGGTAAGATAGATAGATAGATAGATAGATAGATAGATAGATAGATAGATAAGATAGATAGTAACTTTATTGATCCCGCGAGGGGAAATTATTTTGTTACAAGCAGCAATAGGTTGCAGAGCAGCAATACGTTACAGGTATAAAAATCTTAATATTATATATAAAGAAAAAAGAAAAATACAAGAAAAATACACATGTCACAATACACAATATATACAATTATAATAAATTAAATAAAAAATGCACACTATATACACAGTGAATAGAATAACACTGTCAAAAGGCTTGGGTGAAGCGTTAAAACAGGCAGTCCTCAAACCAGCGGGTAACCAATTACAGTTCATGGTGAAGGAATCTGTTATTTAAGGAGAACAGTGTTTAGACTATTTGTGTTTTAAGATTTATTGTTTGATTCTTTGATTTAATTCATTAATTTTTCTATTTTTTCTATTTTTCACAGGGCCTTGCTCACAGTAACATAACCCACCTTAATGGAAATAGCTCAGCTGTGTATGAGTCATTTTCTATATCTGTTTGACACATAAAGAGTTTGTATACACATTAATCAAATGACTAATAATTTCAACGTACTTTCCTCAATGTTTGCTCGGACTTGTGAATGTTTACATGTTCATCTCATGTCTATCATTTTTCCTCTGTATTTGCTTGGATTTTCGATGCCAGAATTAATCTGAATTAAGAAGCCAGAAATGTATCTTGAGTTTATGTCCAGGAAAACGTCTGCTCAAAAGGTCAGACTATCCTGTTTCATGTGGCAGAACACAGGGACTAACCTGTAGCTTTTCTGCTTCTTGGAGTATAGAAACAGGTTCATGCATTATGAAGTTGTTCACCAAATTTATCTCTTTTTGGACGTCGTTCCTTCAGCCAGAGACAGATTGGAATCGTGTCAGGTCAGGCCGCCAGGAGTTCACAAGGCAGAGAGGTCCGCTGCTCGGAAAGAATCTCTGATCCCCGATAACATCTCTCCAGTCTCTGCTCTGGCGTTCCCTTCATCTTTCCCCTTTCTGTATCCCTTCTCTTCTTCCTCTCCTCTGGCTTCACCCAAGCCTTTTAACAGCCTAACATTTCTGATAAATAATGATTTCTAAGGTGCACGGATGGCAAGGGGGAGAAGAAAAAAAAAAAAAAAAAAAAAAAAAAACGGCGACCACAAAGAGATGGATTCATTCCCAGGTAGCCGTATATACCTCCAGCTGGGTTGTGCATTCCAGCAAAAGCCGGTTGGAGGGTCAAGCGAGGGATCACGTCCTTGCTGCTGGACCGGTGACTCCCTTGCTTGGTCAGGGTGGTTCCACAGAGGATCTCTGGGT
This sequence comes from Cebidichthys violaceus, assembly GCF_023349555.1. Classification (NCBI taxonomy): domain Eukaryota; kingdom Metazoa; phylum Chordata; class Actinopteri; order Perciformes; family Stichaeidae; genus Cebidichthys; species Cebidichthys violaceus. Next base: position 169,487 of record NW_027176339.1, on the reverse strand, counting down.
AATAGTGTGACTCATAATCCTGCAACTTAATTGATTAGGAGTTGAGTAGAATGTGCATGTACGTGATTAAATACCAGTTTGTATGACTTTGTCAATGAATATGTGCTTGTGTGCGTTTTTGTGAGCGTGTGTGTGTTTCTGCGAGTCTCTGTGTGTGTGTGTGTGTGTGTGTGTGAGTGCTGCAGTCTAATAGTGTCTCCCTCTAATCCTGGGTTTATCTGCTGGTCACTGAGGTGGGAACGGCACCAAGACGTCAGTCATCTGACTGGCCAACCAAAACCTCTTTATTTCCACTGTCACTGGAACCCATTTGGAAGGGTGGAGATTTATTTGGGCTCTCTTATCTCTGCAGTCCAGTCAGGAATCACATAGCTGAACTCGTGTATCTTTTCCACCCTCTGGATCGAGTGAGGGTAAAAGAGCTCTCTCTCAGAAAGCTGAAAGCCCCTCGTGAATATGTTCCTGTGAATCTGCAGTGCACTGTATGTCACACATTACATACACAAAATGAAACCACTGCACTCGAATAACACATTTCTGTCAGGGATATTTACTTACTTGTGTAAAAAAAAATCTAGTTTGAAAGTGGTGGGAAAATCGCAACAGAGACATTGATCGTTTTATTGGTTACTGCCTGATTATTCCCAGAAATAACTACATTTATTGAGGTTTGATGTCCTTATCCATGCGGACGTAGTAATTTCACATAGCGGTGTTCAATTGGGTGGTGAGCTGGGGACTGTGGAGAACATCTGAATAAGCTGAAGTCATCATCATGCTCACATATTGCTGTGCTACAGGTGAAAAAGGGTGTAAACAGTGTGCTATGAATGAACCTTTTTCAGTGGCATTGCAGCGTTTAGGCTGCAGCCGACTAGACTTCATTTGATTATAGCATAAACGCTAGACAGTGGACAGTAGTTGTGAAAATCCAAGGAGGGACATTTTGTTATGCATCAACAACTATATACCATATTTAGCCAGTTAAACCTCATGTTCCACTCTTCCAGGGTTTAGTTTAACACTAAACTTAATCCTGAATCCCAAATGTATAACTCATTTTGATCTCTTTGCATTAAAACCACACGAACAACATGCTTTCAAAAAAAAAGTACTAAGGCTGTTAGGAATGATGTAATCCTATGAATGGAGAAGTCAGCACTTTGAGATCAGCCTCATATAAATCCAGCCTCTATGCTATTAGATTTGCAAATGCGAGAGCTACAAAGGTTAGCTGTTTAAAGCAGGGTTAGGGTTAAGCTAAAGAATATGCATCGCCACATGTTGCTGGAAAGGTGAATTAATTCATCCGTAAATTTGACTGAATAGCCACTTTTTCATTCTAAAATAAAGGAGGGAAGGAAATGGAGAGTGGGGCGGGGGGGTAGAGGGAAAAAAAAAAAAGTCAAACACTGAAACGGCATGTTTCCATTTTAGCTGGGAGGCTAGAGTGGGTTTGCCACAAGCATGCATCAGGCCAGTTAAGAGGTTAGGCCTGGCGAGTCATTACTGTCAGAGCTAATGTAGAGAGATGAGGAGAGGGACCGGGGAGGTAAGCACTCGCTAATGAATGAACACACTGCTAAGTTCAACAATTACACGGCCATGTAAATGTAAGGATAACACACCAACACAAGCAGACGGCTGCTGAACTCCCTAAACCGAAGTGAGCCGGAGAACAAAGGGAAAGTCTATCCAGATACCTCAGACTTGGACCTTTTTTTTTTTTTTTTTTTTTGCAGGCAATGGATGGAAGATTATACCTCCAATGTCCAGGCTGAGAGATTTACAAAGTGTCTTTCAAGGCAGAATTAAGCCAAGATTTTAGGGAAATGCCTCCTAGCGTACATTTCCTTAAGTTTTTCAAATTCAGAGGTTGGAAAAATAAACTCTGGGCCTGTTTTGTCCTCCTTTTAGACCTGTGCAGTTCAATAGATAATATGTTTCCCTGGTTTATTTAGTTTTTTTTATAATATGGAGGCTCACTGCCTGGCTGTATAAAGTGCACCGTCTCTTCCAGTAATAATTTGTTAGACCATAAGCTATGGCTTTGTTCAGTTCCATGCATCATCCCCCGTATTAGGAACCTTATTTTCTGTCAAACATTCACCTTCATTTGTTGTCATGACATGTGGGATCTATTATGTATTTTTCTTCCACATTCCTTTTAAACAAAAAGGTGAACCATCCCATTATAACAAACCAACAGCAGCTGCTTAATAAAGCGCTGTTTAACCTGAAAAACAGTGGCCTCAATAAACCACCACAGTACCATAATGTTCCCTCTTTATTGTCGTATCCTTTTTCTCTTGACCTAGCAGTCACATGTGGTAATGAGTTATAAGTTTAAATGTAATATCTTTGGGCTCCGGACAAAAGAAGCAATTCAAAGACGCCCTCCAGGGCTCTGGTCAATTTAAGGTCATATTTCATAATTTTCCAATATCTAATCTAAAAGATTATTCAATTAAGAGTAATAGATAATAAAACTAACAATAGGTTGCAGCTTTTTCGTGCTTCATTTTGAACCCTGACATGAGTTACAATGAGTTCATGATGAACTTTAAACTTCTTTGTTATTCAGCATTAACAATTTCTTATATCGTACGTCATTAAATTCCCCCAGAATGCAGTGACATATAATGTAGTATAGCTTGAAAAGATGTATTTACATTCAAGAGACATTTTTTTAAAATTTAAATGCAATTCTTTAGAAATGATTTTATAAATGTATGATGATCCACCGTGCTGCAACGATAACCTGATATAAATTTAAGTAGCCTAGCAGTTGTTTTAACATCTGTATGTCAACAACTGACTGTCAAATCAAATAGAGAAAGTTCAATTTAACAATATCTCAATAATATGTATTGTTTTCAAATTGAACTATGAAGAGTATGAATAATATCTTATAATAAATAAATGTTATCTTGTTTCTAGTAAATCTAGTAAATCTTAGGGATGCTTTTACGAATAAATTACATAACAGGAAGCTTTTGAAAAATGTGCATCTTAAAATAAAGTACTTTGTTTTAGAAAAGTGAAGTGAAGCGTCTTTGCCCTGCAGCTTTAAATTCAGTTCATTCAGGTGTGAAGCGCCATTAAATGATATTTTCTCATCTTCTAAAAAGATAAATTTGTGTGCGGGGACTTTGTCTGTGGCTATTAAACCACTTGTTTCAGCTCTAGTCCTCTCTGTTAACATCATTGATGGGCAGTGAATTCACACGTATTATTCTCTGACTACTCGATCTCTCTCCACGTCTCGTCTCCACGATCTCTCTCACTCCAGTCGGGAAGCTTATCGGAATACACACACATATATATATATATAATACACATATCTGATTGGCTGAGCAGCATCGCATGATGCGATTTACAACGCATGTAATTGGTCGGTGTGTTTCCTGCACAGACTGCTGAACGAGTACCGTAAAGGCTGGAAAAGCTGCGCCCGGTTAAAATAGAAGCGCTCCGTCAAGATTTAATAATTCTCAATTATCTATCGGTTTCTAGGTCCAGGTCCGAATAGAACGGCGTCCGGACCGGGACCGCGGTCCGCCTATATCCGCCCACAACAATATACACATACAGTAAATTGGTCTACAGTGTAGTATGTACACAAGTGTATGCACTCAGTCTCCGCGGTGCCTCTCTCATCACCTCACCGCTGTGTACAGTATGTAACACCTCTCCTGGCTTTCTTCCAGCACACTAAGCTGCTGCTGGATAAGCTTGTGAAAATGACAACACAATTATACTTAACTGAGCTGCAAAAAGGCTCAAAGCCTAGGCTCAAAGGATCCCTTCAAATGTGCTAATGTAGTGTTGCCGACACATGCACAAACATGCGCACGCGCACAACTTACCAACGGCGCGCGCTCCCCCGACTTGTGTTTCGTTTTTGCAAAAACCAAAACATTGACCATACATTAGTGATGCATGAGACGAGGCTGTCGTGTAAAAAGGATTTGGGATGTTGAGTTGCCTCTGTTCAAACAAACACAACGAGCCCAAATGCTCCAATCAGTCTCAGCAGTGTAACACATGCCTGTTCGACCTCAGCAGAGAGCGAAACCGGACTTATTCGCCTCAGTCGCCGTCGGGCAGGACTCTGTAGCGGGAGACCGTGGACCACCAACAGTGACACCCACTCTCTTGGCAGTCTCAGCTGTCCACCAATCAAGGGTGTTTACCACCGCCTGCCTCGTGATGTCATTCCCGCACCCGATGCCAAACTAATAACCACCACAGACCCCGGAATGCACGTTTGCGTCTGTGTGGATGTGTGTGAAGAATTCCACATGTCGGAGTTAACCGTTGTTCCTAATGAGTCCTGAGTTGGAATGAGGGATAATAAAGCGTGCAGCCCGAGCAGCAAAAGGTCACAGCCACAAACGACTCTGATGGGTTTCATTTTTTTTTTCCTTTCATTCTTTTTTTTTTTTTTTTTTTAGTTTTTCGTCCCTCTTTAAACTCAACAGTCACTTATCAAAGCTCAGAAAAATAATCAGGTTGCTGGAGGAATGCAGGCAGGCGTGGAGGATCTCGCCCCCGTAAAAAAGTCTGCGGAGAACGCGGGAATGACAGCGAGCAGGCGGGCCGAGATAAACGTAAAACAAAGGAGCTGTGTCACCGAAACCTCTTCTATATATCTCATCTTTCAAATAAAAGAATTTGTGATTATATTTCTATACCGGGGAGACATATTTTTCTTTGTACCTGCTTGAAGAGATAAGCCTTCTTTAAATATGACGTGTGAATCGAATGCCGACAGTACGAAAGTAATAAAGAAAGAATAAAGACTTTGCAGTTTCAGTGCGCATGCAGTGTCCTTAACACTGGTCTCTAGTGGTCTCAATTGTAATCATAATACCCATTGACTTCTCATCTTTCCTTGCTCAAGAGCTGTATTCTTTATACTTATAGCACAAAGAACTGTTTTGTCAAAAGCACTCCATTGGATGCTTGGTGTGACGAAACGGAAAAGGAAGACCCGTCGGTAAAAGAGGAAGGCCCTCAACTATTTTTATGTCAATTGATATTTTGCCTTTCTGAATGCATAAGCAACACAAGAGGACAGCCAAATATATGATAGGAGAGGAGGAGAATTAGAAATAAAGCAAATGAGAACAAGAGAGCGAGCTATTGGGCAGCAAAGAGGCCATGAGAGAGAGAGAGAGAGAGAGAGAGTAGATAAAATGCCAAAGCGGGAAGTTAAATGACAGTCAATAGAAGGAAATGGTCCAAAAATAAATCATTTGCTCATATCTGGATGAAGCGGAGAGAGGGAGGAAAGAGAGGAGGGAGATAGCCCAGTTGGTGCGCCATCCATCATCTGTTTGGGTCGGACGCCAGCTTGATACTGGGAACATTCGCTGATTAATATTCAGCACCAGGCGGAGGGCGCAGAGTGATGTGGGATGAATTAGCTATAGCTTTCCTCTTTAAGATTCTCAGATTTACCACTCTCTCTCTCTCTCTCTCTCTCTCCAAACAGCCACACGATCCCAAAAACCCCGGATCAGTCTGCGGAGGATCTACTCGTAACGGGCGCAGATGTGTTTGGTCCCGGGGTTTGCTGACTGAACATACATGACGGAGGTTAAATGGCTCTGGCCTCGAGCGCTGGAGATGTGGGTCTCCAAACTGAGGCGTCAGCAGAGCGGCGGTTTAGGTTGACCGGCAGGGGGCTGGCATTTTCTGTCGCACGCGTGCGTCACCGACGTTTCACCGGGTTGACCGCCGCTCAGCAGAAATGTCACGCTGAAAATGGCACAGCGGACTGTCTGGCTTTCACACAAAAACACACACCCTGTTCTCCTGCTCTTTCTGTATCTTCTCACACACACACACACACACACACACACACACACACACAGTTGCACGGTGTCGGGCTTCGGGGTAGAATTCTTAGATGTACTGTAAGAGCAGCCGCAGCAACAGTGATGGAAGACCTTGGGTGTCAGCCTTGGCGTCGGCAGGCTAGATTTGTTTGCCTTGTGTTGTCAGTATTTGGCTTTGCTGTTAGCTCTGGAGGTCTGCGCGGCGAGGAACGCGAACCCCGCGATATTGTGTGTGACAACTCGCGTGCTCACGCCGGGGGCAAAAAATATGTCATTCGTTCCACAACTATGTAAATAAATGAGGACATTTTTTTTTTTTTTTTTTGAGTCACCTGTGCCGAGCTGCTCGGTAATCACTTTGAGTGGTTGACCTTTCGAGCCTCGAATGGTGTAGAAAAAATAAACGGAGAATATGTGAGACTAATGTATACGCTCTGTATGTCAAGAGCGTGCACGGATATGACATAATGACTCAAATAGCTGAACACTTAAACATGTTTTCGGTTTGGTTTATCGCTAATAACCAATTATAAACGGGAGAAATAGTAAAGGGTCAGTTCACCCCGGATTACAAAACATCCAGCAGTGCAGTTGCAGGTAGCTCGGGTTTTATTTGCCCTAGTTCGGAGATGTCTTCCTGTGAGATTTCTGCCTCCAAACTTCGCAATGGAAATAAATGACCATGTCACATAATTTGTAATGTAGTCTAGTGAAATGTAATTTAAATCATTTTGAATAAAAGGACTAAAACAACATGTATTTCCAGAAATGGCGTCTCTGAAACAGGCCGTCATTATTTTTCATTATAGGACTTATTTCTTCCCAGTAAAAGACGTCGTTCATGAATTTATTAAATGTCACGTTTTAATGCTGCAAGCGCCACAAATTAATCTGCGTTCACCTTTTTGTTATATTAGGGCGAGAGAGGGCTATCGCAAACTCTGAGAAATGAAACGACTCTGCGTTTGATTTTTGATTTTTTTTTTTTTCTTTTTTACTTCTGTCTGGTCGAGTCACTCTCACTTCACCCTTCACAGTCGTGAGCGAGGCCATGTTTTATGCCCCACAGTCGCTAATCGAATGTAACGGGTAACCTCAACAAGTCTCCAGGTGTTATGCAAAAAAAAAAAAAAAAAAAAAAAGAAGGAAAGAAAGAGGGGGGAAAAAAAGTGAATGCATGCGTTTATTTGCATTAGAACTTTTTCCAACCCATCACGGTCGTACAGTGTGAGCATCAGGTTAATGAATCAACCTGCTGACTGTGCCAGACGTTCAGCGGGACAGGAGGCGCACTGTCTGACTCGATACATGGTGGATAGAGGAGACAAATTGGCACGCTAACGGGGGCAAAGCTGGGGGAGTCAGAGGAGGGGTGGAGGGAGGGAACTGGCTCTGCCTTCCACCGCCATACTTCTAAATGCATACAGCTGGCCTATCTCAGTTTTCAATTCAGTTCGAGGTAAATACAGAGAAAACGCAGACGGAGATATGACCGGCTAAATTGGACTAGGCTGTCCAAATATTACATGACCTCCCAAATAAGCTTTTAGGGGTCATTCCAACTTGCGCTAAATGTTGTTGTAGGCGACTTTGCACCCATTTGGCCGCTTACAGCCAGACACGTGCATGCAAACACACAAGGACACAACACACACACACACACACACGCACTGGAAAACAAACTGTACTCGCTCTCGCATATAAGCTCTCCCAATCTTTTTTTTTTTTTTATCTCTGTGATAAATACAGCGCTCTTTAGCTGCAGAGAAATAGTGTTGCTGGTTTCCAGCTTGGTATTTCTGTTAGTGTCTCATGTCTGTACAGCATATACTGCCTACTACAGGAAAAGGTCAGGAGTGTTCGATATCACAGCACAGCATCTTGGGCCAACAAATTGCTGCTCACCGAAGTCTGGTTACATTGGGGAAGACAATCTACTGTATACAGACATACAATACGTTCTGCTTCTCCACCTACAACTTGAATTATTATTGTTAGAATTAAAACATTTTTTTTTTTTTTTTACAGAAACACTGTGTTTTCAGAAGTAAGTGGTTACAATGTTGGAACCAGCTGGGGGGAAAAAAAGAAATCTCTGATTGAGAAAAACAAGCGCTGTCGGTTTACTCCACAGCAGCCCCTGAGCAAGGCATTTAACCTTCCAACTGCAGCAGCGGAGAGATGCTCCATAACCACCAGCTATTACTTTGTTATTGTCCCCGGGGGGGCGGGGGCGGGGGGGGGGGGGCACCAGTGTGAAGGTGTGCAACTGCATAGCTGTGCACCATGAGGCTTCAAAGGAACAAGCATGCTGAGCTGGCTTCCTCTGACGGATGTAAGTCGACCGTTTAAATAACAAAAGAAGAATTGAGCGGCGCTGGATGTCAGCAGAGGGACTCTCTCCGGAGCAGGTAAGATGTTGATGAAGACCGAGCGATATTTCTTCTTTAATAAAGCCAGAGGAAAAACAGACCATTATCACTGACTTATTACTCCGAGATGTACGCTATATTGCCGAACCTTTATCATAAAGACTTGGAGGAGCTGGGTGCCTCCCCCCTGCAGTTATTTGTTCTAGAAGCTTTTTTTTGTTTTTTTTTAAATGGAGGGAGGATGATTGGCAGCCCTTGCTGTTTGGGATGCGTTGAGGAAGTGAGCATATCTTATTACGAAAGACGGGACATGCCTTTCTCTCCGTGTTTGTCCGTATCCCCCGCAGCTGTTTGTCTTCCTTATTGTCTATCCACCTGCTGGTGCCGTGCACATTCTGCCTGCCTGTTGCTTTCTTTCTGTCTCTCTTGACTTTTCCCTACTTTAAAAAAAAAAAAAAGAAATAGTAGACATGGCCATAAATGAAGTACAATTTCAGGGATGGAAAAATCAATGGCGGGACATTAGGCCTTTCATTTGGAGTCTTACAAGGCCATCCTCTCTGTAATGTGCTGAGAAATTAGACATACTGCTGATTCATGGAGTGCTGTACTCTCTGTATTTGTGTGCGCGTCTTTGTGTTTGTGTGTAAATGCAAGTGTGTGTGTGTGTGTGTGTGCTCAGACGTCAAAGCAAAATAAAATAAGAAATACAGCAACTTGCGTCAGAGTTTTAACCCTACTCACACACACACACACACACACACACACACACACACACACACACAGTAGCAGCCTGCAAGGCTGCGGCAGAGTTATTATATCAAAGACATCCAATTTAAGTGCAGGCTTTGACCTGCATTCATTAAAACAATTTAATGGCTACGAGTGCGAGGACACACATTTTCTGGAAAGACCCTCTCATTTTCTTGCTTCCCTAATTTAAGAGATTTTTTTTCTTTTTTTTTTTTTCCTACGACTGCACTATTTATGCGCATACACGTCGTGCACACGGATATAAACGCGCACGCACACCCTGACTTGGTCAAGCTCTTCTCTCTTTGCTGTTGATATCACGCAGCTGCAGGCCTCAGGCTGCAGAAATCCGCCGGCACAGTTGAGCACTAGGTCGGCTTTCTGTATAGATAATACATTAGCCTTTAATCACGACGAATAAAATCACCTGGCCAGCGAGGTTTTCTCTACCAGTGGCTACTTGTAATGGCTAAAATGTTGACCTCTGGGACAGTTGGGAGTAAATGGTTTCCCATGTGTAACTACCCTATAGGCTCATGAGCAGCCTAATTAGCATTTTAATTCCTCTGCAGGTTTAAGGAGCTTGTTGCAATTTGTCCTCAGTTAAGACTGTTATAAGGTCAAAACTGCAGGCCGTCACCACCCTCTGATTCATTGGACCGTCATCCAAGTCGTCCCATTTTTGATCCATAAATAATTTTGCCGGCGCGATACCCAGTAATAGCCCCAAATCATTCGCCGACATTTTCTTTAATACCGGAAAGGGATTCGTTATTGTCTTCACGGGACAATCGACTTGCCTCGTAAGGGGGGGGGGGGGGGGGGGGGGGTAATTTATAAGCGCGGATTCAAAAAGTCACCCAAAAATGTCTGTCTTTAGACATGGAACATCGGCTGTGCTTTCCATTCTGTCAAGGGCATTACGGAGGGATGCAATCACACGGGCAGGAAATTCTGTTTGAAATGAGTTATAACCTGCAGAGCACTATAAATCATACCCTCTAAACTCCACACTCCCTCACACACACACACACACAGTGCAGCAGCCGTCAGTGCACAGACACATAGACACACACACACACCGACGCATTCAGATGCGTACGCACAAGTCACCCCTATTGTGCGTTTAGTGTGCCAAAGTAAGGGAAGAGCAGAGACTGTGGCCAAATTATCCTCAGAACAAAGTAATTACTAACATACAGTAACTTGTGTAATTGACTCGGCTTCCCGTTACTGTTTGCACGCCATTTAAAACCGTGGAGAGAAAGTCAATTTCAGAGAAACCACTAAAAGACTGATCAGTGATTAGAGTCAATATCACATCTGCATGGCCACTCATTTGAAGTGCTTATTGAACGGCTTGTTGGGAAAAGTTGGCAAACAGTACTTTCATTTAAAAAAAAAAAAAAAAGTAGCTCGTGCCGAACTTCCTCTCTGCTGAATGGCGTCTGTATAGTGAGTGTTTTGTGGTTTCCCTTTGTAATGATTGAGATTTTTTGCAATTACTATTTATGGTAGCGGCGACTGTAATTGCTTTCCTCAGCTCATATCGTGATCATTATCATCACTCCTCTGTCATTCATACCGGCTATGAATATATATTTGACTCCTCTACTCTATGAGCCTAATTGGAAAAAAAAAAAAAAAAAAAAGCATCTATGTAGCCAGGACTGAAGAAACAAGGGAGACAGAGGGTGAATGGGAGGGGGGGAGAAGGGGAGTAATGGCAGGGGTCTTGCTGTGGTCCCCCATTTCCATTCAGTGTTTATTATTTTTTCACGCAACAGTAAAACGCGAGCCCATTTAGGTAGCGCAATAAAAGCAAATTAGTAGAACATGTGGATATTTCATTATGTGGTAGGGGGCCCATTGAGAAACAGGTGCCCTTTTTTTTTTTTTTTTTTTTTTTTTTGAACATTCAGCCCCTCTGATTGGCTGGATGTGTGTGAGCTGAGACAGCACATACACCAATCATGTTGGGTTTCTCTCATCTAACGTATGCAACATGTTCTCTGAGATAAATCATTTTTGGTGTCCATGTTCTTGTCCCTTTTTATCTAATTTGCTCGGATCAGTAAGAATGTCAATTTCCCTCGCCACTGTGTTTACAGTCCTAATAATTACAATGAATATTCGGCTAGTGCGGCAGCGTAATCCGGTTAGATATGCTTTATAAGATAATTCCTTTTCTCTCTCTAACTGTCTGTAATTAGCTCTAATGGATTCTTTTAAGCCTGATGACAGAAGATTAATGAGGTGATGTGCGTCTGTGAATACTATGTGTGTGTGTGAATTTATGAATTTAAACTACTGCGTGATGCAATTCTTGGAAAGGTGTGTGAGCTGCATCTCTTATAGTAATGGACTTCACCAGTGTTTCACATTGGATGCATTACATCACCGCTGGTTTTCCAAAGAGTACCACCGTGCGTTTGATCGTAAAAGTTCACATTTCACACACCCCGCCCCCCTTAAATAGGTAATACATCACAATAAACATCATATTTAATGTCAATGATCTTAAGCACAAGGTATGCTTTGAACAACTGTTGGCAATTGTGTATGAATACGTGTAAACTGTAGGAAAATTGGCAAACGGTTCCGAAACCATTAGCATGGTCCTTAAATGTCACGAGAAGTGATTTAACGGCATAACAGAGCAAGAACAGTTCCTGGCTCGACCACCAAGACGCGGACAACAGCCTACAATCGGGTCTCCTGCTGAGGGCTGAATAAGGAGCCGTCGTGGAAACTGGAGGTTGCCTGTCAGTGGTTAGAAGCAGTGTTTTAAAATGTGCATTGTTGTTGTTGAAGGTTGGTTCAATGAGGTCCTTTGCTTGGAAGTGGAAAAAAAAAGAAGAAAAGAGATGAAAAATCTGAAAAACAACACACTTTTTAGATTTTACTAGGGCATGCAAGGGCACGCACACACACACACACACACACACACACACACACACACACACACACACACACACACACACACAACTCATTGGGTGTGTTATCAGCAAAACACACACAATGCACCTAATCAGCAATAACACCGTACCGCTTGCGTATAAACCCCTTAATCACATGCAGTACTCTTGTTTTATGAGTCATGCCCAGATCCAGTGTGCTGCGCAGCGAGCACCTTTATTTTTATTTTTTTTTCCAAGAACAAAATAATCAGGCTTTTATTTGGACTTTAACAAGGGACGACAACAAATTAGGTTTATAGCAGAAAAAGGAACCGAGGCAACTTCAGGAAAACTCAGCCGAGGGGGCCTTTAGTTTTGCCAGCGTGTAATGGATGCATGATGGATCTGGCGATCGCACATGCTGTTGAAGCAAGGAAGCTAATTACTGATCGCCGTGGTCCTCGACTCACTGGGCTTAACAGAGTCTCTGACGTAGATAGGTGGCAGAAGCACTGAGGCTCGCCGCTGCGCCTGCAGCATACGCCTGATGAATATATAAGCTCATTATTATCCTGTTTATTTCTTAGGAACATGAGATATGTTTCTCCTAAGTCAAAAGCAACGTCGTTAATATTGTCAATCAGTTATCTGCACATTTTATTTGTGAAATATATCTGGTGAAATGAACACAGTTGCCTGGCCGTCTCACATTAGCGTTGCTGTTGCCGTGGAGCTTGGCGGAGCCGGTGGCTGTGCTGATGTGAAGAGCATTGATTGTCATCATCCCACCCGTGGGACTCTTTCGATAGCACAGAGGACCATTTCAGAGCACTGAGGCGAAAGAAGAGGCTGCCACTAGCATCCTGCTAATAGTCCTTTTTACCAAAACCCTTGCTCTGAAAAACTGACACTGTTGAAAAGAGCAGATGTAAATCAGCGGGGAGTCATCTTGGGAATGCAGTAAGGGCCTCCGAGGCAGGAAGGGCCTCGACAGACATAAGTAGGTACAATTTATGTCCCATGTTTGCCCAACGCCAATATAAAATTTGATGTTATCTTCTCCAACATAATGGCTGCAATAAAAAGTATTCATTTTAATGTTTGGGGACATACACGAGTCGAAAGGGGAAAAACACAAATAGTACATTCTTCTATTTAAAGTCTCATAGCTCATATATCACCAAACCGTGACATGTCAGACATCAGAGGCTGGTTTTCCCTTGACGGAAACTTGTGGAGGAAGTGAGCAACTTTGGTGGCTTGGCAGTAACACACCAAGCAATAGAGTCTGGTCACGTCCTCATCCAAAAGTCCATGCAAAAAGCCCTGATCTCTCCCCCAGATGTAGAGCCATAATGCAGAGCCCAACACCAGATAAGGTTCAAAGGGGGGGAGGGAGGGGGAGGGAGGGGGAGGGGGGGGGCTCTCATCGATCAATTTCAGACTGGAAGCGACTGCCGGGGTCAGGGGAGCGTCTCATTATCTGTGATGCAAAACAGCTGAAGACCCACCGCATCCACACCTGCAGCAACATGGCAGACGTCCTATTAATGCTTCTGAATACAACACGGTGTGAGGCGGTAACGTGCTTAAGAGTTCTACGTACGTCAAACCTGTAGATGGTTGAGATCTCTATAATCATCTCCAGTGGTGCTGACCTACTCAGTGTACCGAGATAAATCAACATTTAAATAAACGCACACGTTTAGGGAAACTGAACCAGAGGTGTTTCCGTTAACGAAAACTTTGACTAAATATGTTCGTCCATGATTTAGATGAGCCGGTGACAGATTTCATTAGCTGTGATTGTGATCAGAAAATCGAAAAAAGACGAGACAGAAATGTATACTGTTCCAGAATCTATTTTATTTTCATTGCGATAGTTTTGTTTCCTGTGCTGCATGCACCGTATCAGGCCTACAGTGGAAGAACACAAAGAGCACAGTCAGGAGTAACTTGCTTACTTAAGTTCAAGTTAACAATGACGACGGGAGTGGGAGGAAGACAAATATTTTCGCTACACTAGATTGACTGAAATGTTCAATATGAACTGATGACAGTTTTTATCGACTAAAACTATACGAAAGAAGTTTAGCTTTTCTTTGACTAGGGTGAGACTGAAATGCCCTGAATTACTTAACCCTAGAAAATAAAGCATAATGTTGACTAAATATGAAAAAAACAAACAAGGACATTTGGCAAGCAAACTAAGAAAAAATTAAAAATTAAAAATTAAAAAAAAGAAAAAAAGATAGAACTAGCTAAAATGATTAGGTAAAAAATGTGTTCGTCAGTCAAAATTATTCTGCATCAATTTAAATTAATTGTCTTTAATCCAAAAAAAAAAGCTTTAAACAATATTCTTTTTTTTTTTTTTTAAATACTACTTTTCTCAGATTAAATCATTGAAAATTGAATATTGGATTTTTGAATTTTTTTTTGTCTTTTCTGACATTTTATAGACAAAATGATGAACTGGTTCCTCAGGGGGGAAAAAATTGAGAGATTAATCAATGAAATGAATCGTTTGTTTCAGCCCTACACTGTCAATACAATCAATAAAGGCAGAAGACTCTGGCTTTCATAGAATTTAAAAGTACCCACACAAAGGCACATTTCATCACCGCCCAAACTGTACAGTTTCAGCGTGGCTTACTGCTTTCAATTAAGCTCTGAGAAGTATTCTGAAGTGGTCAATCACAGCCATCTATTATTTCATTAGGTGCCATTAACTATGGCGCACGGGGCAGAAAAGTTCAAAGCTTTTAGCATTCAGAGCGTTATTAAATGTGTTCTACATGCCAGTTTACCAGTAATCGTTATAATGCATCCCTGACGTCCATCAGCAGAATATGGAATTACATTTCTTCGGTATCAAACGGACCTTGCAGGATCCATTTGGGCGTTATAGCTTCAGGCTTGTACAAACACATCATGTCTAATGTCAAACCGGTAACATGTTTTTTGAGGCGATTGAGTTAAGTACTATCAAATCAATCTGAAAAGTTTGTCTTTCGGTGGGAGTCCCCCCCCCCCCCACCTTGGTGGAACACCAGAAGTATGTGACCTCCTATCGGCGGCGGGGCGGCTGTGGGTTTCGGCGTGTTTGTTCAACCCTCTCTTATCTTCCGTCCAAAATGAAAAATAAAAAAGAAGCAGTTCTAAGATCCAAAGTAATCTTGCGGCCTGTCCTCTCTGATACTTATCAGTGGTGGAAACATGTTTCCAGTTAATTCAGACCAGGAAGTGGTGGACGGAGGAGGGAAGGGGAAGGGGGGGAGCACAGTTCCCACGCATAAATACCGAGGAGAAACATGATCTAAATGCTTATTAATTTCTGCGAGGGAATAACATGCGGGAGCAAACGTTCAGCCCCGTGTTCATTTAACCGTGAAAGTACAGGAAGAGGATATACGCAACTCTCTGCAGCTTAATAAAAGCCATCTTACTGTAGCCTAAGAGACGCTCCGTCCTCTTATTTTCAATGTGTCGTCGACTAAAAAGCTTCACGGGGTTCCGTTCACTGTGGAGATGTGTCTATTCACAAATATCACGGCGTTACTGTGGCGCGAAAAAAGCAGGCGAGGCATAAATCATAACCATATGGATGGAACTTAACAGAAACTACGGCTGGTGTTTTATTGTAGTCGGAATCCATCTGTGGGATGTGCTGTGAAATAAACACATATTGTACAATTAAATTAACCTTAAAGCGTAGGCCCATAAAGCCAAGCAGACCGTGTTCCCGAAAACCTTGCGCAAGAGAGACGAGGTACTTCAAACACAGGAAGGGGTCGTCGGCACCTCATGTGGCGTCTGTTTTGGTTTGGAGATGTGGGATGAAACGGAGGGAGGCAGAGGGGAAGAAGACGCCGCGGAGGGAGGTCCCGGAGCAGATTGTTCTCCCGCCTCTTGGGGGAGACAAAAACGCAGTGGAACCTCGTCACCTCCTCCTTCCTCCCAGCATTGCAAGCGGCAGCCAAATGCGACCATTATTCACCATCCTCCGCACCATCTTTAGATAAATTCTGATGTCAGAAACAGGCGTGACTCCTAACTCGATCCGCCCGGGCCGCGGGAGAATGCGATGGAGGGGGGGGGGGGGGGGGGGAGGATCTGTGAGAGGTCAGTGCCACAGGCTGCCATCCTGCCACCTCAAATGACAATGGATGACGCTAATAGCAGGAGGAGCCATGAAGCCTTATCAGATTAGAGTCACAATGAAACCATGACATATTACTGCTGGCTAAACACCACCATGGGGGAAAGCCGGCGACGGTGTTTTGCACCAGCTGTAACTGCTGTTTTTTACTCCTCGCTCTTGTTGGTATTGCACAAGCTCTCTCTGGGATTCAGCAGCAAACACCGTCCTGTGTGCGCATCCCCTCCATCCCTGCAGGTTGCTTTTTGTTTGGAGGAGTTCTTCAACTCTGTTGGTTTGCATTTTTGTGCACACACACACACCTACACACACCTACACACACACACACTCACCAGCCTTCATGTGTGTTTGATAAAAATCTTCCTCGTCTCTCTCCATTCGTCGTCAGCCGCTAACCAGGCCCAGCTCTGCCTTCAGCTGCCTCCCGTTTTTTATCATGCAGGCTCTAATCAAAGCCAGCTCTGCCCGGACGGACACACACACACACACACTCACACACACACTCACGCGCACGCACGCCCGCGTATCTCTCACACCGTCTAATATGGTTTCAATTGTCTATTTGAGCTATAGAAATGGTAACAGTATTCCACTGTGACCACTTACAATGTGTTGCCCACAAGGGACGTTTATTTATGTATGTAGAGCTGGGAAAACAACAGGATTTTATCTTTTTAACCAACGGAGCCAAATGGCGATTGTAGCATTCTTGAACATTTCTGTGAGAGCTGCCCAAAGGAGAACTGTTGCAGCACAGCAAGCTCGTCCCATGTGCATTACAAAATTATTTACAACAAATCTGCCCCGGGTGTCTGCGTAATTTCCAGGCCGTATACTAAGTTATATATTACAATATGAATTCAAAATTACTGCAGTATGTACAGGGTGGGCTTAAAGGGGGGGGGGGAAATGTGTTTTCTATTTACAGTAATTGATGTGAGGCATTTTAAGTGCATTAACATCTAGCTGCTTATGATTAGACGTGAGCTAAATGAACATATCAAGCTTCAGCTGGCCACATGTTTGCGAAAGGTTTATGATGTGCAAATTTAAATAAGATGAATCCCAGCTATAGCCACCCCCCCCCCCCCCACCCCCCTCTGCCACATGTGGCTTTCTGTCTCTCGCTCCGTTTAGGAAGTTTCAGCCATTAAACACGGACCGGGACACAGGTTGTCGGGGTCAACCTCTCTCCTGTTGGCAGATTTGGAGGCCCAATAGAGAGCAGGCAGGCAGCAGATTTTTATCTTCCCTTCTGGAGAGCACCTGGAGTATTATACAGCCCCTCACACACACACACACACACACACACACACACACATACCACCCTGCATTGGAGTGAATGACAAGCCGATTCAGACCTTTGACCTTCCCAGTGGAAGACTGAGTGGGAGAGCGTGTGTCATTGTGTGTGAGTCAGTGTGTGTGCGTATGTATGCTTGGGTGGGATTGTACTTTTCACATGTGCATGGTCTAATATATATATATATATATATATATATATATATTATTTTTTTTTTTTTTAAAAAGAGGGCGTAAGGAGGTGCATTTCTGGGCTATGTTCCTCTTAAATTGACAACATTTAATTTGGCAACACCGTATTTTGCAGCTTCACCAATAAAACGTAATTGAATGAAACTGAACAGAGTGTGAGTGATTATAGGGAGAACAGTAAAAGTAGTTCTCACATTTACTGAGGACATAATTTCCAACAGACAGGTCATTTACAGCTCTCCATTCAGCTCAGCCCACATGAGCTCAGCGGGCTCATTTAGACGCTGTTTAAAATTCTTGTCCATTTGATTCAAATTAAAGGAGAATACCATTAAATTTAAAAAACGGTCTTATGGAGTTTAAGGCAGGACGCCCTCCTCTCTTTATATTGCTGGCTATCAGACGCAGTTGTGAATGTGTTTCTAATACAGCAACTACTATATAATACCATATTTTGATATTGAAATTCACAGATATTCCCCCCCTTAAATATTCATGACAGTATAAAGTCTTGAAGCCGGAGATAGTGTGTTTTGTGTTTTCATTTTAGTGCTCCTGTTCAGCAGCAGACTCCAGGGACATATTGCATTGTCCAAACATATTCAAACACATCGAAGCGAAGACTACCTTGAAATTAAATATAAATCAGTAAGTGTAAAACCCCAAATATATGTACATATATTAATAAATACTCAACCACTCACAAACTATTCTCTTAACTTCGATCGTATGTGTTCGAAATTCACAAAGGAAATCACATGATGTAACGTTTAAGTCATATTTAAATAGATCTGATGACAACATAGATTTGCATTTTTATGAAATATTATAAATGTCTCTCGAGGAGCGATTGGAGTAAAAGCGCAATCACAACATTGTTCGATACTTTTACCGTTTCCGCTGTAATTTACTTCCATTCACGGATTGTGTTATTTGTTCAGTGCCTATCGACTAATTCTGAGATAAACAGTTAAAAGAAAAGTGTCTCTCAGCTGCAGGGAGGGAATTATTGTTTGAATAATAATAAGTGTTTAGTTTAGCATTTAGGATATCTCACATTCTGAAAGCCTTTAGCTTTAATGCTTATTTTATTGGGACTTCTTCAGCACAATCCTTTAATACACATATATGTTTGTGGGGTTCCGTATGGACCATAGAGCTCATGTGCATGCGTACGTTTGTGTGTCTCTGTGCGTGTGAATGTGTGTGTTTGACTCCATGCAGACACCCCTCACCTCCCTTTACCGACACACACACACACACACACACACACACACACACACACACACATACTCTTAAATTGTAAGACCATAGATCTGGGCCAGGGGTGAGAGAGCTTTAGCTGTTTGCTTAAGCCTTGACTTTATTGGGTGGCAGGAGTTGCCTCCCCTTTTCACACCATTAATCTTTTGGGAAGGTTTCTTCCTTCTGACATCCTGTTCTCACAATTCGAATCGAAATTTATTCCGAGCATTTTTTGTGGCTGCGATTTGGCAAACAGCAAGGTATACTGGGAGTTTTCTGAGAAAAAAAAAAAAAAATGCTCTCGCCACTTTTTTTTTTTTTTCTTTCTTTCTACTAAGTAAACAAGGCAATGACCTACCCTGTAATGAGTCATATCATATGCTTGAATAGTTTCCGCAGGAACCGGGGTCTAATATGCACAGGGATTACGAGTAATAGTTATTAAAAAAACAAAAACACTCTATTTTGCCGCTTTAAATCAAGAATCCTCAGACACATGGGAAGTGATGTATTTTACATTAGTGCCAGAGGAAACAGAGCTTTGGTTGGAATAACTGTGTACTCATATATGCAGTGACTAACCAGGGCTGACCATGACTGAACAGAGAAAAATCCCCTCTTTTTAGAAGAGGCAGCAAACTATTACATTTAAAGTAAAATAATCCACATTCATCTTACATCCAAACATCCACTTGTCATTTTTTTTTTTTTTCTGGAATATCGCCACGGACAACCCGGTTTATAATACTGCAAATGCAAGGGCTTTCATCAGTGGGACATACGCTTAATCACCACTGGCTCACCTGTGACTTAACAGAAGAAAATCTTCAAGGTTATTACTTTTAAAGAAAGCACAAGCAAATTCAAATCATTGTGACAGATGTCCGTTTACGTGAAGTAAAACATGAAGTTGTGACGTTTTAATGGAAAAGCGGCAAAGTGCTGCTCTTGACCCCGTACTGTACTTATGAGTCGGAACATCATTGTGTAAGCATGCGTTTAATTTTTGACGGACGGGTTGCGCTCAGCCAGTGCGATGCCTCTTGTGTATCTCTTAGCATTCAGCATATTCATTACGAGTGCCTCGTCTGCAGGAAAAAAAACAATGACCCCATTGTTTACCTTCACCTTCAATTCAAGTCGGAGAAGTTTCTGGCTGACCGGCGTTATGCGTGTGAAAGTGTCCTTGCAGATGTATGTATGTGTGTGTGTGTGTGTGTGTATTGTACAATGCTATTAGCATATATTATAGGAATATTAGCATACAGAAAAAAAAACACTTACAGTCTGTTTTGAATAATAACTGTATTATTCTTGGCAGACTGAGTCCCTTAACAGATGCACTTTTGTATCGCATGAACGTATTAAATCGTAAAAAGATGAATTTTCTCAACTGCGATTGGTGCTTATGAGAAGTCAGGACCACAGAAATGTCATTTTGACCACAGAGGCGACTCTATGTGCGTTTGATAACACATCCGATCTGGACCTGAAAAACAGAATTTGACAAAAAAAAAAAAAGGTGTGGTGAGGAAAAAAAAATCATGCAATTTGAAATCATATTTTTTGTCACTGAAGTTTCAATTTCATTACAGACGTTATTTAAAAGAAAAGCAAAGTAGTTTATTACTGTTTTGTAGAAGACATTGGTGATGAAGAGCGCATCAGTTATAACCTTAAGACTGTGGGGCAGATTGCAGCGTATTGTCTGTACCCTGTGTTGCCATGTGTTTTATGATATGTCAGCTTGTGTTTACTCCACTTCCTTTCTTTCTAAACATCAAATTGTATCAGCTGTAAACAGAATCACCCCTTGTTTGGGCTTCAAGAGAGCATGCTGTTTGTATATGCAACATTTTATTTATTGTTTAGTCTGGCTTGTGTTACAGGTAGTGATGATGATTCAAAAGCAATGGGAACATTATTATGATGACCTCATTTCTTCTGATAAACTTGTTTCACGGATTGAAATTTCCTTAACAACCTTGTCTTATTCATTAACAATCTGTAGCTGTGGGGGGGGGGGGGGGGCAGGTGCATCAGGTGATCATGGCAGTCCCTTGAGCTGAGCACAGTTTGATACATGTGTGATCTTTCAATAGTGATTTCACTGACGGGCATTATTGCATTTAAATATTTAAAGGGACAGTTCATCCCAAAATCAAAAATGCAGAATCTTTGGATTCATACCTCCATACCTTGTTGTCGAAACATGAATCTTCTCACAACAAGGTCTGTGGATTATCTTTTGTAACCGGGTCTTATTAAGATTTTCAGATGTGTGTTTGTGACGCTTTGGGCACCACAAGCCGAGAGCCGTATAGTCCCTCCTATATTCAAGAGAAGACGGACATCTCTACGGCCGGTATCTAAATAAATAGGCAACTCACACCAGAATGATCTAGATTGATGAAGGGACGAAAACAAATGTGTGTTTTTGATTTTGCGGTGAGCTGTCCCTTTCATCAGAATCAGCCGTGGCCGCGACACGCTTTAGTGTTTGTCCTTCCGTCCGGTTTATTCCGGTGAATGCAATATCTCAGGAACGCCTCTTGGGAATTTCTTCAAATTTGGCACAAACGTTCTGCTGTTTTACCTCTTGCAGACTGCACACCTGGCTCTTCTTACAGTTTAAGAGGCCGATGAAAGCAGGAGAAGCCTCGTAAACTGTGATGGCGCTGTCCGCTTTGTGACCGGCTCGCCTCGCACCTGATTACCCCTCGGGGGGGAAAGGAAAGGTATAGGCTACAGTGTGAGCCTTGGAGGCTCTAGTCTGGCTTCTGATTGATTTTTTGAGATTTTATTGATAGTTCCTCAGGCTTATCAATTATTACCTTTTAACCCCTTGTTGGTATCAGCAGTTTCAAATCTTTTCTTCCTTCTCCTTAAATTAGGTGTTCTGTGCCTCACAGGCCACAAGAGGGCAGGGTGACTTATGAGTGTTGTATTTTACGCAGGTCTTAAATGTGTGTGTGTGTGTGTGTGTGTGTGTGTGTGTGTGTGTGTGTGTGTGTGTGTTTGTGTGTTTAAAATCAACACTATGATTGTCACAAATACACAAAACAAGCAAACTATTGAATAATGCTACATAAAGCTGCAACCCTGCAGGCATGGTATCTTCAGGACGCCATGAGATGAGCATTCAATAAACACAGTGTCTCCAGCAATCAGCTCAGACTAGTTTGAGACACTTGGGCGCCCTTGTCCATGTCGGGCCAACTATCTCAGAACAACTACAGATTACTTCCTTATTTTCTCTCATGCAGATGCAGAGAATGCAGGTCTGCAGCCAGCTGGTCTGCAGGTTCACGCTGGGCTGGCTTTACGATCCGCACAATACCGTACCTTCCGTCTTTAGGCCCTCGATTCGGTTCAGGTAAGTGTGAACATTTTGCAGAAGACGTGACCCCGCCGCACAGTCTCTGTCAGCGATTGCGCTCGAGGTCAGCTCGGCGCCCAGAGTTTCTACGGATATGGTTTAAGTTTGAAGGGAGAATGTGCCACCCACACTGCAAAATCTACAGTTTGTCACACTTTCGGAGTTAAGTTTGTGGCACTGAATGAAGGTCACAATGCATGCATCGCATTCGCTGGCATTGTAGTTCATGCAGACCCCGTGGGTAGGAGGGGGGAGGGCGAGAGCTGTTGTCATAGCCCGAGTAGGAGGCTGTGTTTACTGGAAGCAGAACACACCCCTGCAGACGCACCAAGCTAAAAAAAAAAACAAGAACAAAGTAATCGGTACCAAAGCATTGTCAGTTCTTGTTCTTGCCCAGCACAGCCCTTTTGACTCAAAGCATTGTCTTAAGCCCCCCAGGCAGAGCAGTCTTCAGTCCAGGTTAAAGACACAAAATGATCAGGCATTCGCTGTCGGGGCTCGTTGGCTTTGGGCTGACCTGTATGAGCAGTTAAAACTCAAACAAACCAAAATCACCTTTTTCCCTTCAAATCAATACAAAATATTCTTTCCGTAGTTTTCCTCAGAGTGAAGAGAGATGATTTGTGGAAATGATACGTTGTGTTGTGGCTCGTGTTCTTTCTTTTACACACACACACACACACACACACACACACACACACACACACGCACACCTTGCTCATAAGGCAAAACCTTAACTTCCCAGGTATAGCGTAGACTGAGATTAATTACCACTAATTACTTTTAACTTCGTCACATTAACTTGTTTCATTTTATTACTTATTTGCCCAATTTAGGCGCAGGATATTCCATTACAGTTTGACACTATCCATCAGTTATTAAATTAACAGTGGCTGCAGTCCATTAATATCCTAATTAGCAGTTTTATTAACCGTTATCTGATCATTGATGTAATCTGCTCACGACCGCTTCGCCGACTGTTTCGTACGGTGACCTTCTGAGGATTCCTTCCTCGTTCATGGAATACATGGAATTAAAATGTGATTGCAGATCATTCATCCACAATGCTTCTGCTTTCACGTTGTCATACTTGATTGCTGTCTAACGTTCATTGGGGTGATTAGTGCAGTGGAGCACGCCTCCCTGCAGGTTTGAGCATGTGAGCCACATGGCGGACCCCACCTCATTAACTTTGACCCATCACATTTCCTAATTTAGCTACCTGGGGATTTAAAACCTTCTGGTCTCAAGATCACTTCCTAATATAACCACAAGGTTCACGCTGGCTTGAGTTATTCCCCTGGCACACCCCCTGATAGACACCATGCTTACTCAGTGTTTTTGGCAATTAGAAACACTTCATCTTAACGTGTTTGTTTAAAATCACAAGAAAAGTGTTTAATTTCTTTAATTAAAAGAGATTTACTGTCGTAATTTGAATGAACCTCAAGCTATGAGCTTTTTTTTCCACCAAAAATTGAGCCATGCACATATTTATGCACCTGGCTATCTGGGCTACAGAATTGATGAAGATGGAGTGTGCAGACAATTTTGCTAGATGCTTGAAATACTTTATGCTTGCTTTGTCATAATGACTCTATTTTACCTGGATAGAAACCTAAAATTGAAAAAAATATGAAACTACTAGAGTGTTAAAAGACAATGATGTAAGCCTCAAGGACATGCACTAATCTTGGATTGGATTTTATACACGGGCAAATTCAAAAGGACTGCATGGCCGCTAAACCCGCAGCTAAGACAAGAAGAAAGCGTGTGAATCTCTGTGCTCCTGTTCTATTTTCACATATTTAAATGAGGTATTATGCAGACATTTGGTGCAAATTTGGTCCCTTTCTATGCAAATATGCCTCGTTGCAAAAACAAGTCCAGCGCTCATAGCCACACGCAGTTACAGTGAAATCATTAGCATCTTCAGAGAGTTGGCGGTAACTGAAGCGTATAAGAGGTCTCCGCTCAACTTTATTTATTTTGTGACAGGAAGCAATGAAAAATAAATGAGTAAAGCTCCCCTACAAGTCATTTTTGAAAAAACATAAGAAAAACAAAAAAAAAAACAGGATTTAAATTATCAATGAAATCTCGCTGCTGTGCCCATTAATTGGGAGACGTACTTGTCATTTCGCCCGCCGTGGGATGGTTGCAGGTATTTGATCAACTCAAAAAGCTCTTGTAATTCATATTTTCTTTATTTATGATATATTACTTTACCCACCCAGCATATTTGTGCTATGGGCACAATGAAAGGAGAGAAGTTAACTGGCTCGAGTCCGGCCTTAATCAACTCAGTGCGTTGAGCTGGCTCAAGCTGACTTCCACCCCTCACAGCCAAAACGTTGGCCTCAAACGCAGTTTATACCTTGCCACATGGGAAATTACAATCAGACGGGAAAAAAAGGGCAAATCGCAGTCAGCTGCGGTATGGCCGTGTTTGCGCTGTAATATCATTTTCTCAGTATCTTTCCCGAATCGGACCTTGAGACGGAGCAGATAGCGGTTGCAAAATGACGCGCGAGTCATATTGCCATCAGCGGCCGCGGTCCACTCTTTGTGAATTCGCCCCTGAGGATCTCCAATCCGTGCACTGGTCTATTAGTATTGACCCTGAGAGCTGAAAACAAGACCCCTCAAACAGAATATTGATGCCAGTAAAGGCATTGTGTACCGGATGATTTGTGCGGCACATGCTTCCCCCATTGATCGTTTATTACAGCGGCACGCTATGACAAAAAGGCTTCATCCATCACCCGGCAGTAATGAGTTTTTACATGCAGACTCAATTCGGGGTCCAGGCACCTCGAATGGGCTGTCTCTGAAAAAGACAGAGATTGAGCAGCAATCATAGCTTATTATGTGACGGCGCTGCAGAGCTGGGGAGAAAGTGAGGTGCTCGATGGAGGATGTTGCGGGTGAAGAGGTGACCAGTGTTTGGTGCAGCCGGGGACCTTTGCTAAGCTACCATGTGTAGCGTTCCTTAACCCTATACAGCACACACACTGGATCAATGATAGAGCTTCAACACATGGTGGCAAAGAGTAATGTGCTTCCGTTGAAACGCAGACAGAAATCCTGGTGTGAGGTATGCATGTACACTAATGAGCTATGCTGCCGCATGTTGGCGCAGCGATTAGCATCTCTTCTCGACATTGATCCCTGCAGGGAAAAAAAAAAAAAACGGGAAGGAAAGAGGAAGGTGACCAACAGCAGCAGCAGCAGCCGAACATCATGGCTCTGTTTGAAGTCGCATAATACTACTCATACTAAGGATGGCGTAAAATGGAGTATGTGTAGTACTCCAAGTCTTCAGACTGTCCGATGGCGGACTGCGAGGCAGATGGTTTATTTAATTAACCGTTGGATAAGTTAATCACGAATGATGTCGAGTGACATAAGAGGAAAAACACGGGAGCTCACATATAAAATGTATTATATAAAAAATATGCAAGCATTTTAATTTCCCTTAAAATAATACTGGGGAATATTAACTTGAGTGGAAGAGATAAAATAGATTTACATTTTAAACAATTTCAATTCAGCGGTAGCTTTGATGGTTTACGTCATACAGTCATTAGATGCATATAAGACCTATTGCTTGAGTATACTTCAGTGTGAACAGTTTTCATCGTTGGTTTAGCACACAGTATCCAGTACATACCGAGTATGCGATTTCGAACACGAATCCCATGACACTCCATCCCGGCATATCACACCGGGAAGTTCAAGGTCTTTTCAGAGATGTTCACTTAAGCTACGGAGCCTCCTGTGGACCTTAATTTAAATCACATCGACATGTTTTTTTTTTTCCCCCCATTGGATGAATTTAAATCCCAGTATGGAAATAGGAATTATTCACAGCTGTTTTCGCTCTCGAAGTTTTTTGGCTCCCGCCTCTTAGCGGGAAGCCAAAGATGGGTTATGTCTCGACAGCTAATGATAACAAAACCGAGTGCCCCTTGCCCCCTCAGGACGCACTCTACAGCCAGATGTGTTTTGACTGAGCTAATGAAAATTTGTCGGGTAAATCCGATATGTTGGACTTGACGGCTAGACCTGTTGTAGTGTAGGGTCTGAATCCATAAAGGCTCCATTAAAGTGGATACACTGCCTACGCTGATCAATACCTTAACACAAATGAGAAACGGCATCATTTTTATTGATGAGGAGCTCCTCTGACTTTATAGGAAAGCTCTCAATAGACACTCCGAGAGAGGTTTATCTTCATCACATTGTGTGTGTGGTTTAATGTGCCTTTACTTAAATACACACGCATGACTTAAAGGGATTAAAAAGGTTCCCTTATGATATCTGATGCAATTATGGGGAAGCTTTTAAGATAAAATAGGAAAAGATAAAGCGGTAATCATCTCTGCGGGGATATGGTTGTTGGAGCAACGATGAGTACTAGGATACATTAGTGGAATAACAGAAAAAGAAATCACAGAAATAGAGCATGTGTGGGGTTGTACAACAACACCGTATCCATTCTATACATTTTCATTACGGTTAACAACAAAAAAATGTGTGCACAAAATTGTTTTTTCCTCGAAAAATAAATTGCCTTGACTTCTATTAGCATAAGGCATGTACGTGCAGGGATTGTCCTGGTTGTATCATTGCCTTTAAGTCTTGGAATTTAAACTGTAAACCAAGACACCAAAGAAACTGGATTGCTGGAAGTATTGTGTACATTGACAGTAACATGGATAGTAAGGCACAGCTCCTGAATCAAATGAGCTTTGTATGTTTTTGCTGCGGAGAGACACAACAGGCCTGTTGTACACAGTCTGTCATTTGCAATCTGGTCGATCTGCAGTGAATAGCCTGTTCCGCAGGGCTGCCTCCAGAGAATGGAAGCTCATACAGCTCTGAAGCCCAAAACAACAGAGGAGAATCTCTTATATTGTATCTCTGGGTATAAATTTGCATTTCTAATTTCTCTTGGCGTTTAGCAGGCAGCCCCACAGGCCAATACAGATGTCTCTGGCAATGACCTAACTCTTCATTAATATGTATGCTGACAACCAACCAAAAAGAATAATAAAATTGCTCCTCTCTGGTTACGGTTTCTGTGGGCTTCGCAGAGTACCAGAGAGAGCGACGAGCTGTCCAAGTGTACATCATGAATTCCCCTCTCCTCCTCTTGCTTCTTCTCCCCGATCCATCTGGACCAAGTGGGGTGGTCGGCTCTTATTAAGAGACGTTTAAAGAGGATCCTTTTCCCTGCTTCGTCTTTAATGTAATTGTTTAAGTATCAGAGCTCACATCGTACCATGTCAGAGAGGGAAACCTCTTTTGTTGGAGAAGAGGAAACAGTGATGTGATTGTTCAGCGTTTTTTTTTTTTTTTTTTTTCTCCTTCGGTCACATCTTAGACAAGTTAACCTCTTTAATTAAGAGTACTTAGCTGTGTGGGCCCAGGATGGGGCAGGAAGCGATTGTTGAGACCCTGCCAAGCTGGATCGGGTTTCTCGGCGGCCCATGCCTCCAGCCAAGGCTGAATGGGAGGCTGGCTTGTCAGCAGATGCTGTGCTCAGGGATCAGTGTCTCTCTGTTGGGTTACAAGAGCCCTTTTCCTCAAGACAAGAGAGGGAGAGAGAAAAAAAAAAAAAAAAAGGACGAGTAAAGGGTGTAGTGGCGAAACAAGGATGAGGGGAAACTTGTATTGTGAGATATGCGCTCTGATGTTAGAAACTGAATACTTGGCATACTCTGTCAGTTTGTTTCTGGCCCAGTGAGCATGTCAGCACTGCATTGTCCTCTGTTGGGATATGATCAGTAGCAGTGCAGTATATCAAAATCTTCTTAAGAGCACGACACAAGCCAGTCACTTAGCGCGAGGGCAGGAATTTGCCCGAAGTGCGGCAGTGTTGTACAGCGGCAGGAAAACAGCAGTTTAAACACTACTTTCGTGCGCTCTGGGACAAGATCAAAGAAAGCAAACTCTGTCAGAGAAATTAGATGTTTTAGTTAAACACTGCGGTACGCTGTGGCTGATATGTTTTGAGTTGCTTGCACTTACATGGCTGTCAAAAGTAAATATGAACGCTCCGCATCCATAAAAGATGTGTCGAGCTGTTGTGAATTTTTCATCTCGCATAAGCCCCATATAATGAATCACGGCTCTAAGTCTTCAGTTCCGGCAATAATAAGATCCAGCCTGCTGGGTACGCATGGTAATTTCATCCAGCGTCTAACCCTAAATGAATACATGCGTCGTGTGGTTTATATACTGTATCTGTATTAGTTTCCCCAGAGCTCCAAGAAAGACGCCTCTAATTTCAGTTTTTGATATCCTTAGTATGCTTTATGCTTGCGGTGACATGGAATGTTTTAAGGGGACAACCCCATAATCTCCATGTTTATTGGTCTGTTTGCCAGACACAAGAGTGAGACGACTCCGCTCCAAATCTTGCGGCGTTGGAAAGAGACACGGCGTGATACAGTTACAGCTACAGAGGCAACAATTTGTAGTGCTACTGTAGAAACCTATATGATGCCATGATGTATTTAACTGTGTCAGCTGGTGAGTTAACCGCAGTTTAACACATTTGTATGACTTGTTGTCAACATTTTTATGTTTATTATATATAATAATAACAATATACTAACATAGACGGAGACAATCTTTCATCACAGTATATGCATTTTTCTTTCTTCATATAAATATATATATGCAAAATGTCTGTCTTCTGTTTTCATGACAGTCAGAGCATGTGAATGCAGCTCCCACTGTTCATCAATATAATGCACTGTAACTCCGAGGTGATTATGGTTACCTAGCGATGTCCAGTAGTCTCCAGTGAGAGCAGCAGCTGGTGCACGTTGTAACGCCATCTCTTTTGTAGTCCTCTCCTTTTCATACAACTGGTGTAGTCTTCTTGTGATGGTGCGTCTCGAGGGAGGCTCATACGTGCCGTAATTCAATGCGATCCTAAAGGTGCGTTCACACCAGACGCGATGCAAAATATTTTGTTAATTTTTCTAGCTTCCAGCTGCTCTGTACATCATAAATTTAGATACCTTATTGTAATACCTATATAAACTAAATTATTGAAAATTGAAAAAGTGCCACAAAGCATTCCTGCTCATTGCCAAATGCCTAATACACCCAGAAATACAGCAACCTCAAAATAAGTTGTATGTAAATCTAATCTAATGGCAATATTTATATCACTCAGAGCATACATTTCCCAACCTTATATATTATTTCCTCTTGTTTTTCCTTAACATTTTTAACAAGTAATACAACAAAAATTCAATAGTGTATCCATTGTAATTTATTTCTAAAATTGTAAACATGTCTTGACTCACATAGAGGAATTGTGTGCATGTAGGAGTCCTGCGTGTGACATGCCTATTGTGACAATGTACCTTGTCCATTATCTCCTTAATGGTGACTTCTTCTTTACCTGTGAACTGAACCTGGCTACCCTCTTAGTGTATCAGTGTCCTGAAACACACCCATATAGAGTTTCCTTGTCATGAACCAACATATACACACCGGGGTCTACAAGAGTTCAAAGTTCTTGGGTGTCCCAGAGTGAAAGGATCGACTTATTTCGGTCTAAATTGCTTCAAATGACTTTAAAATTACACCCTCTAAAGTCTAGACTCTTTGAGAATGCACTATACTGCCTATATGGTAATAACATCCATTAAAATGAGGCGTACGGCCCCAACAAAATCTCCACTAGAGCCATGTATTTATCTTTTAAAGGGGGGGGGGGGGGGGCGTGTTGCAGGTAACATTTAAAATTTGCACCTGTAGATGTCACCTAAGTGTTTCCTGTACAACATTTTTCCGTGATCAAATGAAATCGATGGCTGTGTCTAATTGGCTTTTCTCTTTGATCTAGGATCAATCTTTACCATATGAGCTGAGGTTTTGGTTGAAGGGAAAATTGAGAGGGATGGCAACCTCATTTCCCAAGTTTACCACAGGGTTCAAGCGTCTGTAGCCTGTGGTCAGTGCCTTGTTGTGTGCTCTGGTTATGTCTGTCTGCTACCCTCCTCCTCCTCCTCCTCCTCCTCCTCCTCCTCCTCTCGTTTCTCGTGTTTCTCCGTGCTCTCTCAAGAATATAGTGACCCCGCAGGGCCATTGAAGTATTCACCTTTTAAGACCTTTTGAAGCTAAAGGTGGCTGCCTCGCTCACATCTCACAGATTAACAACTAACCACATCCAACATGACGCACATGTCCACACGCCTCTGCTTTTTTTTCTCCCATGCCTGTGCTTGATTTGGATTCATTCACAACAATGTGACCTAAGGGTAATGAGCATAGATAAAATAAAAAGCGTGAGGCTTGTTTTTTTTTGTTTTTAAAGTTCTCTGCATCTACAACAGACCCTCCATTGTTATAGAGTCCCACTATCCAACATGCATAGAGATATTTTTGCATCTTGAGATGTTTAATGGCAATGTCAACAGCAGCGGCGGCGGCGGCGGCGGCGGCGGCAGCTCAATTGAAATGGAAAAGTACTCTGAAATCAGAAAGGGTCTCTAGCTAGCTGCCTGTGAAAGCACTCAGGCTCATCTGGAGCTGTGGGCCACAGCGCAAGGGAATTCAAACCCCACCTGTAAGTCATTATACCCGGGCCCGGCACCATGCACCATCCGCATTTTGATCTTTCTCCGTTTCGTCTGAAATAAGTTCCATGAAAAAGAGCAACGGATCCAGGGCGTTAGTGTGTTAGGCTCAGCGGCCGACACAGCTGCCTACACCGACTTCCTCTCCCCCCCTAGCTGGCCCCTGACTGCGGGAGATTAGAGACAGATTGCAGCTTGGGACTCTGGCACTCGGTGTATTGAGGAAAAAAAATAAAAATGACAAGGAACATTCCCCATCCCTAGTCCGCCGAGTTTGTACTGATTTAGTGTTTAAATGACAGTTAAAGCAGAGGATTGAAACCATGAAACAGAAGCAGGTTGGTATTAGATGTTTCTCTTTTTTGCGTTGTTCAGAAGGATGCACTTGGAGAGTTGCACTTGGCGGCAGATGCTTGTATTGACATTGTGACAGTTTCAAACAAACATCTCGTACCTCTGCGGTGCTGTTTTGTAACGAAACTACACAGACATGTATATATTGCATAGTGCATGCAAACAAGGCAGCGCGGTGTCTGGAACACATTACCGAATGTTACAGTATAATGAGATCATTTAAACAGACAAATTATAAAAGCTGCTCTGAAGACACTTCTTTTTGTATTATCGGCAATGTAATTGCGTCATTCTGTATTTGAGGTAAGCAAACTAAACACGCACACTCAGAGATCAAGTATCCTCTTTAATTATCATTTTATATTTTTTTTCAAACCTACTCACTCAACGTCTGTGGAATGGTTGCATTTTACCAACGTATCGAGCCCCTTAGGCTGGGGTTTCAGGTTTGGTTTTTCCCTGTCTGACAGCTATAATGCTCAAAAACTTGGCATTGCTGCTCTCTGGGCTGCATTCCAGAAAGCCCCAAAAATGCTCCAAAATGTTCAATGTCGATCCTTCATTCTCTAGTTTAGACGCAGCATTAACAAGCGAGCTGCTCGCCGCAGAGTCAGATGGATTGAGTTAAATAAAACGAGCCGTACTAATATGGTTATTATATAAAGCGTTTCATGGGGCTTGCTGATAATGTTTTGCTGAATATACAGGTATGTTTAACATTCAGCATATTCCGTACTGTAAGGCAAAATTGCCTTTTGTGTCTTTTTATGGAAAATTTGTCGTCTGCAATAACAACTGGCTGACAAAGTATCAATTTGGCCCCAAGATGGTGATTGTTGTTTTTTTGTTTTGTTTCCCTCATCAGCACAATTAGTCACATTTATTTCTTCCGTCTTCTGCTAACCAGCCGCTTTCCTTTGGAGAGACAATGCTATCGCAGTGCCATTTTGTTCAGGGTTAATAAAGACGCAGAGCACAATGCATGATGAATTCCTTTTGCTGGGAAGGTCACTACAAGAGGGGGAACAACAACGCTCTCCTTTACTGGGGAAGCACGTTCACATTTATATGTTGCATTAGTAAATGCAAAACCCCTTTAAACATTAATGTATTCGATCAAAATTGCGGGGATGCGGAAAATTAAAAGTCTACAAGCTACTAATAGCGAGAGCCTCGTTGTCTGGCTCACCGTGCAGCCGTTTAAGTTTGTTCTGCTAAGTTCAATACAGATTATATATTCTCAACGACTTAAATGGTGAAAATGCCGCAATTAACGCACATAATAACTTCCCTAGCAACTGCAAACGTCATAGGGAACTGACTCGGCAAAATGTATTTTTCTTGAAACAAGTTGAAGAGAAATCTTCCAACAGATTTGGATCATCTTATTTGTTTTCAATGACAATCATCTACTGACCTAACTTTTGTCTTTTTTTGTCAAATATATGACTTATATATATATATATATATATATATATATATATATATATATGATGTTTTTGGGGATTCCTTAAACACTAAGTAGTTAATTTTCAGGTGTACATATATATATATATATATATATATACTACAGGGACAGTAATAACGGCAGGTGCTTGGTTACATACAGGAAGGTTCCCATGTGTCTTTCTGACCTTGGGCTCATTTCCCTGTTGGCACCCCCCTGCAGCATACAGGAGCCCTCTGTGAGATGACTCATGCTTGACCCACACGTGTACGGGACACGCATTGGTGGAAACGAATCGTTCATGCTTTGATACAACATGTTCAAGTTTTGAGGAGCGATTTAAATGCTAAATGATTTAAAGAGCAAAGCTGTTATAGGGGACTGGTTGTGAGGTTCAATATGTAAAGTATGCCAAAAAGAAGATCCTTGTGGGGTTTTGTTGGTGGTTTATCAGCAACATATTATAACTTTGTATGCATACTATCTGCAGCTGGTGTGAAAACAATGATTGAATGAGAGAGAGAGAGAGAGAGAGAGAGAGAGAGAGAGAGAGAGAGAGAGAGAGAGAGGGAACATCAGGCCAATGTGAATGCATCTTTCTGTCCATTTCAATTTCTCCTCATTTGTATTAAGCACCTGGCCGGCACTTTGAACGTGCTGACACTGTCTCGCTGCTGAATATCAAAATGAAACAAACATGCCAGTGTTTCCTCCAGACACCTTGCGCGAGTGGCTCTCCGAGTCTGAATGAGCTCCCTGTGGAGTCGCCAGAAGGAGAGTCGGGCTCGGCAAGGCCAGGTGATCTTACCTGCCGACAGATGATAGCTGCATTGTTCTCCCTGACTCCTCCGTTTGAAAAGTCCTCTGGATTCAATCGCAAATGCCCCCGCTGCTTTGATATAGTTGCCTGGATACCAAGTCCACCTGGACTAGCATATGGTCGCAGCATGCCCCTCTTCATGTGAGACAACCACTCAGCCAAAACTGAGTCTTTTCCTTCCTCCCTCGCCCCCTCCTTTCCTTCTCTCTGTGTCTCTCCGCCTTTCTGTTGATATCTTACTCTTGTTTTTGTCCCACCGAAAACTATTTTCCCGTGATACAATGGTGAGAATAACTTAAACGAAACAAAACAAACAAGAAAAAAAAATCAAGACTATACCGCAACAACACAGTTGCAAATGAAAAGTAAACACCTCCAGCTCCTCAGAGGTCTTAATTCTGTCACTGATGAGGTCAGCCTGCGTGTCTCCAGCTCTAATCACTTCTGCAGATAGTCTGAGAATAGACGAGTGCGGGTCTCGCCCTTCTTCTGAACACAGCTTGTGAATGTTACAGTGACAGGCGGAGAGGTAGCTATACAGAGTAATTATGCCCCCGGATGATGGATGCGTCCTAGCCGGTGACTGACGGGGAGGTAAGGTTACACCGCACATCCCCTTGGAGACTGGCTTAAAGACGCGGAGAACCAGGCAACTGAGATATAAATCATTAGATAGTTGCACAGACTGCTGGGGATGACGCAGAGCGGGCAGACCGCGTGAGCCCCGGAGGAAATCGTAGGACAATAAGCAGCTAGTTACAGTATGCATATCAATTCATCTGACGGACCCGCTGACGGGGATAAGAGCTTGTGTCTAAGTGCTTTGTACCACAAAAAAAAAAAAAAACACATTTTAGAAACGCTGAACAAGTTGTTGTATCATAATATCCGCGCTGGGTAGTAAATCTGAGATTTTTTTCATATTTTATATTTCATCAAATATGAATAGAAACAGAAAGCATATTTAGACAGCAGCTGTTAACAAAGCTCATGTATTCAGATGCGTTCTCCCTCGTGTCAGCGCAGTGTAAATGAATGAATGAGTGCATTTAGTGCTGAACAACTAGCGCGAATTAATGCGGTACAAATATATATTTTGACTTCAAAGACATGCTCATACACTGGCCTGTTTCTCTTTGAACTGTCTCATTACATTTCAGAACAGCGGCGCTAAGAGTCCAGATACTCGCAATTTGTTTTTCAATTTTGTATGCACGAGGCTGCTCTGTGTGTGTGTGTGTGTGTGTGTGTGTGTGTCTCCTTTTGGTCAAAAGAAAAATTCTCACAAAAGTGCATGAATTGGGACGAAGGCACAGAACCTACTTATGTAGAATTTCCTTTTTGAACTCGCCTTTTATGATGTTTCTACGCATGGAGACATGGCAGACGCAAACTCAACACTCACAGTTCAGTGAGTGTTGCTGCAGGGAGTGATGAGAGATGAGATCAGAGGTCAGCGGGACATGTGGTGAACTCTGTGGACGGCTCAGGTTAGACAGCAGATGCAAACACCTGCAGCTGCAACACGTTGGCCCCTGTCAGGCCGATGTCGACACGGCCACTCACTGATCAGATTAGCATTTGTTGAAAAGAAAAACTGTCTGGAGCTTTTAGGTTTTGTATATTATTAAGCCTGCTGTGTGTTTTGTATACCCATACGAGGGATTGATGGTTTGATAGTGGTTGTTGGCAATTACAACAGCAGTCAAAACTGTGAGGTGAGATTAAGTGTCTGCTGGACTACATGGGATCACGTTTGGTTTGGTGTTGCACTTGGGTGTTCTTGTGAAATTCCAGATGTTTCAAAACTGTACTGTATACATTTTACTTACATTCATATATGTTACAATGTTCAGAGAGCCCCTCTGTGTCGGCTGAACTGTGTATTTTGAGCTGTTTGATTTGTTCTTGTCTCAAGTTACACAGATTTGGTGCAAAATACAAAAACTTTTGATAGAGATTATCAAAAAAAATCCATCCAAAATGCCACATTGAGAGGTCAAGGCGTTGAGGTACACCATAGAAAAAGTCATACTGCTTTTTGATATCAAAGTCTGGAGATTTCTGTAAAAATTTAATTTTTTTTGCCGATTGGATGGCGACCACTTCTGGGGACTAACATCGTCAGACATGAATACAATCGGGCTCATTCAATCCACTCTCTTATGCAATTCCAAGACTGTTTAGAGACCCCAGTATGCAGAAATATTCAAAGACACTTTTGGAATAGGCCAAAATATAACATTTGTACTGCGTGCCAAAAAGAAAGCTTGGGTTTTGGCCCAAACGGAATGGGATTAGTTTAAAGGGGGGCATGGTTGTAAAGGGGAGACTCCTGGGTACCCATAGAACCAATTTTCAATCACATATCTGGAGGTTAGAGGTCAAGGTACCCCTTCGGTAATCCTAATCTAAAACTCTAATCTGCCACACACATCTTCAAGCGCACCACCCTTGGAATCTACTGGGTCCAGCTGTGGCGCTTTTCAGGCGCAGCCGCCAGAGCTGATTGCCTCCGCTCTGGACAATGCTTGTGAGTCCACCAGACGAACCGCAGCACCTGCAATGAAAGCTTGACCGGAGAAGGCCAGACACACGGCCATCAAAGTATAGGCGCTCTACAGATATTCAGCGCCATCAACCGACATATTTCCTTGTAAAATGTCCCGTGTAATCGGTAACACCGGTGTCGTCACGTGTTAACCAGTGGGAGAATTTCCTCGCTATGGCATCGCTAATAACAACTGAAGCTTCTAGGATTGTTTTCTATCTTTTAAATATGTCCTAGTCGCTTGAATACACACATAAATTAGTCTAAGAGAAGATTTTTTTCCGCACTCACTTTTGTCAAAATGGACAATTATAGGGAGAAGTAGTCTAAAAACTGTTAAATGATTCAGTGCTGACGATAACAATTTATTTTAAATTCCTGCTATTAATACTTTGTTTTAAACTGTTGTTTTATCTCAGTGCTTCTACAAAAACCTCCCAACATTTGTCTTTTGGGTGGTTGGAGCTCATGGAGCTGCTGGATGAATAAAACATGACTCGGGTGCATCGTTTAGCCGATTCCGCATCAAATCTGGTCTGTGCTCAGCTTGAATAATGTAGATGGGTCCCATCGAAAAGGTCAACGGATATTACCTTTCATTTTGAGCTTTAATGTATTTTCTCCAAACAGGTGGTATCCATTGCAAACAATGTAAAGTCAGCAGGCTTCTCAAGAGCCACCCAGGCAGGTCTGAATAAGGAGAGTTGGTAGAATCTCAATGCACAGTGACACTGTAAAATGTCTGACTGCAGGTTTACAATGAATTACTGGCTACTAGGTGTATTGCTTTCACTACAAGTTACAGTGACATTTTAAAAGTAAACTATAATGAAATGACGACTGTCTACTGCTGTATGCCATCAGATTACTGTGATATAGCAGTATGTTGCTGTAGAATTGGTGATTACTGTTTTGAACTGTGATTTTACATTGATGTACCCATCAGATTAATGTGATGTAAAGGGTGTTAATATTACCGTATAATACTGTACAAATAATGAAATTCAGGAGCCACTAATTAACTGTAAATGTACACATAATACTGTAATATTGTAAAATAGTCTACATTTTTCATAGTTTTCAACTGTTGGCCAATCACAAACCTAAAAATCTGTGTCATAGTCCCTCATGCATATGTCAATTACATTATGAATACAGTATTATACCGTGAAATATTATAGTTATGTCTTCTTACAGTTAAATCCTGGGAATAACTTGCCGTGTGTTTGTTGTCTTTACTCATATCATAAAAACAAAGACAGGGAATTAAGTGACATTTGGAAACGCTAAATCCTCCGAAGTTCAAACTCTAGAAGTTGTTTTCTTTGTCTTTAAAAATCCTCATGTTTTCTTCTGAATTGCTCCAAGCAACAGATCTCATCAGTGATAACGGCTCCTTAAAGGATTACAAAACCGTTATAGCTGAATATTTTCTGTCACCCTTACTTATTTCAGATAATGGGTCCCAGTGTGTCATGAACTTCTGCCACAGGTGTCAATGACGCCGCTCTCATTGCACTAAATGAAACAATCGCTCCTAAAATCATAACGGGCTGCAATTAGTTAATTACACGAGCATGAGCAATTAGGAGGTGAGGCAAACAATGCGACGTGACTGGAAACAGCCAAGGGAGTTCTCCTGTTGTCAACACTGATTAACTCAGCTGAACGCTAAACTTATTTGTCCCACAGAGAAGAGCGCCGTTGACAGCTCACGTGTCACTAACAATTTGCGTCACATCCACCCAGAGATACGATATAACAGATTCTTCGGGCGGTGAAAAGAGGCAGGGACCTGTTCAGCGGTGAGTTCTGGTCAAAATGAAAATGCCACTTTTTGTCTCTTTTACCAGCTGTTCTTTGGTAAGAGGAGACTCTCAACATCTTCGCCAGCAGGTGTTTGACAGGTAATTTGCCGGTAATTTATTTGCCGCTTTAAATCATGCGGCAGTTTTTTTGGGCAAGCCTGGGATCCTGGGTCATAGTTCAAAACCTGGACATCCTGTAAAAGTGTCACCGAAGCAGACCGGCTAGAGGGTAGAATAGCTGCAGGGGAATGAGAGCGAGGGAGAGGGAGGGGAGTAGATGGAGTCACAGGGACAGAAAGATAGCGCCAGAGCGGAAGAGATCGCCCATGGGCAAATTCACGCCAGCCTGAGGCTTCCAGACAAAAGCTTAAAAGCTTGATGGAAATGTGTGTATGTAAAAGTGCATTTGTAGCCAGAGCTGCGGTAGAAGTGGACTGGAGTTTTTACTGGCGAGCGATTTCTCTCAGGTTTAGCAGAGAACAGACACAGCACCTCCAAACCGCAACACAGCTGCCGCAGAAATACCTTAAAATGAGGCGTTTCTGGCCGGGAGGCGAGAGAGGAACCAGATCAGACACGTGCAGGTTTAGTGCTTTTCAGTTAACGTATGTCTAATTATGAGGATTGATACTACACTAATATAGGCTTGACTTCTTTACGCCCTCTTACTCCTCTGGATGTTCATCTCTGATGTACACACACACACACACACACACACACACACACGTAAAGTGCACACACCGGCTAAGTTTTAATTAGATTCTATATATTAATTTCTCTCTCTTTTTTTTCTTTTTTTTTAAAAGCCAATAGAAGACCACAGTGTTAATTTGTTTCAAGTAATTGAAAAGGATGTGATTAAACCTGCGGAATATCAGTGACTGGGCCTCGAAAAGGAAGTTTGCATCTCCAGCCACTTAACAGTCTTTCCATTGATCCTTTTTTTTTTTTGGGCTAACGCTGATCGATCTCACCTCTCGCTCTATACCCCACCCTCTGCTCAGATGGCTGGAGTCTTGTCGGTTGTCTGTTTCCCCTCCATTGGGTTGTCCTGTCAGCTTTTAGCCAACCTCCATCACCAGCATTATCTTTGCCTCTACCCCTTCAATATTCATCTCCTCCATTCACACCCCATAATACTGGACAGGATGGCCCCTCCGCCGAGCGGCCAATACAGTGGCTGTCTCAACCAATTTCAGTTCAATATAAGTCCTGTTAGAGCAGAGAGCGGAGAGCGTTTGTCAAATTGTAGATATCATTCGGAGCAATGACTCGGATCATGGTGAGCTTGTGTAGGTAGGCTGTATGCAACAGGTTTCGATTGTACAAAATAATGTATACTACTACTTTAGTACAGTGCTCAGGAATAACTGTCTGACTTGTATGTACTATAGACTGTACTATAGTCTGACTTGTATGTACTATAGACTGTACTATAGTCTGACTTGTATGTACTATAGAGCCCCTTAATTCAGTATATGACTGTGTGCATCTATCCTCTGTATATCGTTGGGCTGTTCATACCATAATGTGGTCAATTTAGCAGTCAGAGGATCAACGTGATCCATACAGATGATCCCATTTTGCATTTCACTTCTGTCAACCAACATGTATGTTTAACATTAACGAGAAACCGTTGCGAGATCCTTGAACTCTTGAGTAGCTACTCCATACAATAACTCTCTCGTACACACACTCGCACACACACACACACACACACACACACACACACATAAGCACACTTGTATGCTTAAAGTAAGGACCCTTGTCAAAATGACACATGTCCTAGCACCTAACCTAAACCTTTACCATAGCAATTACCTGCCTAGCCGTAGTTATCTTAACCTAAACCTGAACCCAATTCAAACCTTAACCTGAAGCAAAACGACTGTCCTCCCCAATAAATAAATGGTAAATTGATGGTTAGTCAAACATTAGTTAATAATTATTCTACTATCAACTAGTGTGTGTGTGTGTGTGTGTGGGTGTGTGTGTGTATAAACTGACATGACCTTTTTGTTAGATTTGTCACAGTCAGTGATCATCTTTCAGCTCTTTAAATGGACGGTAAGAGTCACTCACGGTCCTCTCAACAACCCATTCAACATGCAGGCTACTTCTACTTCTATTAATGATTTAGATTGTTGCGTATGTGCCGCTATTCCAGCCTCTCACCGCTTCCTCTATTCAACATCCCACACAAACAGACCTCTGTCCTCGCCTTTCATTACCTGATCAAAATGAATTTGTGTGTGCATGAAAACATCTGGTCACACCGCACACTATTTTGTGACAAAGCGTATGGAAGAAGCAGTCATGCACGTCGTTGTTCTTGACTTACGGGAAATGAAAACCTTATTAAGAGTTGCCAATTTGCTATAAAACTCTTCTTTGGAATTATCTAATTACTTTTGAACTCGTATAGAATTTTTTTGCTGTGCACTTGATTTGTTCAGGTTTTTTCAAACCATAGCAATTTGCACTCCAACAATCTGTGATCCTACTTAACCCACGGTTCCAACACATTGCTTTGGAATACATTTAAATGTGATGCGTATTGCAATGCAATGCAAATGTTGTGCAAAAAGAGCTGTGGTATCTGTCATTTTATCGGTATCGGCACATATCCAAATTCAGGAGTCGTAATCAGATTGGAACATAAAAAAAGTGGATTGTTTCGTCTCTATCGCAAACTAGTTCTGAATCTAGTTCCCCTCACCCTAATGATGTAATAATTGTAACCCAAACAACAGCGTTTCATCAACCGTAACCAAGTCGTGCTTGTGCCTAAACCTAATCAAACCTAAACCATAGAGTTGGCAAGAAAAGGCAAGGCAAGGGAAGTTTGTACAGCACATTTCAACAACAAGGCAATTCAAAATGCTCCACATAAAACCATTAAAAGCATCAAAACATAATGCACATAACAAAAGTGAGTCATTTTCCCCAGAGTGATTTATGATATTTTTGGAAGGCACAGACAAACAATGTTGTCCAGATCAGAAAAAGCTTATATATATATATATGTATATATGTATATATGTATATATATATATATATATATATATATATATATATATATATATATATATATATATATATATATGCCGTTCTGGTTGCAGTTTTAAAGGACATCTTTTGTCATTTGATTTGTTGGTATTATGACTCTTGTGCGTCTGGAGGGATGCAGGAAATAGTGTGACGCTGTTATAGAGCCACAAAGTCCACAGGGGGA
Source organism: Cebidichthys violaceus (assembly GCF_023349555.1). Taxonomy (NCBI): domain Eukaryota; kingdom Metazoa; phylum Chordata; class Actinopteri; order Perciformes; family Stichaeidae; genus Cebidichthys; species Cebidichthys violaceus. Next base: position 128,515 of record NW_027176339.1, on the reverse strand, counting down.
GGAGGTTGGATTGTTCAGCAGAACTTAATCATCTCCTATGATCAGTCAAAGTTGTTGTTTTTAACCATGATCACAATATTACTCCCTTTATTACAGTTGTGCCAGATCCCAACACAGTTCTACTTTTGTAATCATGGTTATTAATTGTTTTGGCAGGCGCTAATTAATAATGATAATAGTTAGTGAAGTTGTCCTGCCGATAGGATCAGGACACTTGGTTTTACTTGTGGGCTAAAAACATGTAGTTTGTCATTTCATTTGAGGGACCCAAGCTTTTAACAAAGCGAGGACTGGCCAAAATGTCCTTGCTTTAAAAATATGTCCTCACTCTTACGGTCTTCAACTCAAATATAAAAGAATTAAAGATGAAAGCACATGATAATATACTGTATGCTTTTAACCTCCCTCATCCCTATCTCGTTCCATAATGGAAATCCTGTTTTCAGTCCACTCTCGCTTTTAAACCAGTACGTCTTAAACATCTCCAAGGACTGCACTAGTCTCTAGTCTCTGCTCTGTTTGTGCCATTTGTTTGATACTTTTTTTTCCTCATCACTGTATTTCTGCATAGGTATAGAATATAGGTTATAGGGAGGTGACCGTGGCTAAGTGGAGAGCAGGGCCCCCTTTCAATCAGACGGTCGATCCCCGGCTCCTGCTCCTCCACTAGTCTCATGTCAATGTGTCCTTGAGCAAGACACTTAACCCCAAAATGGCTCCCGTAGCTGTGCCTACGGTGTATACGGTGATACTGAATTGTAAGTCGCTTTGGATAAAAGCGTCTGCTAAATTACTGTAATGTAATGTAATGTAATGTAATGAGAACAAGGGTCAGTAATAGACGGTCCGCGGTCCAAGTCCGGACCCAGACGCCGTTGTATCCGGACCGGGACCTAAAACCGATTATTGAGAATTAGGACATTTTTGACGGAGCACTTATTTCAACCTGCGCAGCTTTTCTAGCATTTACGGCACTTGTTCCAGGAAACACACGGACCAATTACATGCGTTGTAAATCACAACACGTGATGCTACTCAGCCAATCAAATATGTGTATTCTGACAGACACACAGGGGAGACAGGGAGAGACACAGAGTAGTTATTTCAAATGGCGTTGTCCAAAAAGAGAAATGTGGACAGGGACACCAGAGACTTTAACCAAGAATGGACAGACAACTGTATGTTCAGTCTTCTCACAGGCAGTTCAAAGCCAGTGTGTCTCATATATTCAGAGACCGGGACGACCGGGACAACCGGGACGACGTAGCGCTACTACGAGACCAAACATGACTTTTTTGAGCAAATGTACCCACTCAAAGTCTAAATATAGGCACAGAAAATAAACAATGAAACACATTAATTCACTGGCCAACAATGATGTTAACAGAGAGGAATAGAGCTGAAACGAGTGGTTTCAATAACCACAGATATTAGATTATGTATTATTCATAATTCATCCAGTTCATTTTGAAAACTGACAATGAATATTGTTTCTTGATTTTGATTTGACAGTCAGTTGTTGATTACAAACGGACCTCGTTGAATCTTAATTGAACACCCCTGGTATAGAAACGTCGAGATAAAAACAGGCATGTTGATTCACAATGCCTAGAAAGCCCACACATTCAAACGTGAACAAATACACACATGCAGTCACATGTGCACACTCGCACAACGCTGGGAGGTGAACAACCATCTGGCTTCTGTTTCCCTGCGCTGTGTGATTTACACTCCGAGGCAGAAGGCTGAAACTTTAGCTTGACGTTGAACAGTGTGCTGCTCCAATCAGGGCCTCCATCTTTTGTTTATGGATCGCAGCTACCAGCTGTTAAGCACTTCCACTTGAACTGTAGTCATTTCCTGGCAGAGGCCGACGGAGGCCAGCTTGTCAGAGGTTCACTCTGACCCAAGAGGAACAAGGAATGCTCGATTCAACGCTCAGCGGGGAAATGTTCTTTTAGGTACAGTCGAGCAATGAGGCGAGGGAATATAGTTCACCTTAAAAGTATAGCGTTTCGATTTTTCTGATCTTTCACCAAATGCACTGCGCTTATGTTGAACTTGCAGCTTTTTATTCTGGTCAAGGTCAACATGGCTATTTCATATTTTACAACTGAAAGCTGAGACGAGTAGTCGTAAAGGTTTATATAGAAAGGTCTTTATAATGTACATGATACATTTCAACACCGTTACAACAGACTGTTCTCTAACACAGTCGTAGCTCTACCTACCACACGGAGAGGAAGGAATCTGTATCTGCATGGAGGCAGTGCAGCAGAAAGGAATACGTGATGATTATCAACTAGAATTATGTTTGTATAGTTTTAAAATGTTTTCCCAAACTTTGACTCCAGAGACCAGGAGTCACATCCTGACTCCTGTCTGTGGTTGAGTTTAGGCAATAAACTTGGTTTGAGGGAAAAGATTGTGGTTTGGTTTAAATGTTAACAAATATGTTGTGTCTCAAGGCTCTGCAGACCATCTTTCCTTAAACTTGCACTCACTACAAGTGGATAATTCATTTCAAGATGGGGTATTTAGGAGTAAAACAAATGAAATATGTTGTCAGTGAAAATTCTATTGTTTGCTATCACGCCTTTGCAACTTGCCAGAAGTGTTAATTACCATTTCCTCATGTTAATAGAAAACATAATCTGGTCTGCGTTACATGCTTTCTTGACACCTTACTTTAAGGAATATAAAGAGGCTTTTCCATGAAACAAAGATAAACGTGCATCTTAAATGTGCGTTGTCTTAAATGACAGCTGTAATTTGACTTTGAATTAGAAAATACAGTCTGAAGTCACAACTTAAAACAGTAAATATGTAATTAAAGAATAAGTAAACAAGATTAAAATGATGAAAATGTGCAACCACAACAGGTCTCTGAATGTGTTCTGTATTCTACACACTCTTTCATAAAAAGTATGCGCATATTTCCACAACTATTCATATTTCCAAGCATGTTTTTTTTTTATAAGAGCAAATGAGTTACTTTCAGCTGCCTCAGAGGCTCAGCAAGACATGAATCCTGGATTTCGTCTCCTTTATACTGTATGAATGTTAAAAGTCATCTTTTGTTTGCAACCTTAAGGCAACCAGGAGCCAGCAAAATGATCTCCAAAAGCCGTATTGATCATTGGTTGCTAGGTGACCGGTCATTGTGTTTGTGTCGTTCTAGTTGAGACCAATCAGAGGTCCGGTTGGCAGCATAAGAAGCACTTCCACTTCCATCCAGACATAATGTGCATGATATTTCTGTTTCCTAAAAGCCTGTGAAAAGCAGCAGATAGGGAGAGAGAAAGTGAAAGCCGGTGAGTGACAGATGGAGAGAAGAAAGAGAAAAATAAAAAAATGAAAACGGTATTATAAAAAAAGTCTGAACTCGCATCCACATGCAGTACATGGATGACGCAATCCACGGTAAAGCATGTTTTGTTTAAAATTACTACATGTGCAATTGCCCTGAATGAACCTGATTACACGGATGTGCGATTAATAACATAAAGGCGCGTCGTGATTCGGAATGCATTGTGTGGTCAGGTTTATATGCCACAGGCGATCCTTAGGAGCTGAGCCAGTTTTCTCCCCTGGATAAACATCTGACATTATGATTCTGCACGCACTGTCAAATCAATGGCAACTCCCAACCTCACCCCGCCACTGATCTTAAATTACAATTTGCGCTATTCGTTTACGAGAGCCCTGTGACGACGGGAGCACTTGCAAGCGCTTCAGCCTTTATGCTGAGGAATTGGGCGCACAAGGTCTACAAACACATATCTCTTAACGGCGCGTTTCTCGCCAGAACTCAACTCAAACTAAACGTGCTGAACAGTGCTTTAACCTGGGAATGTACGAATCAGTTGCAGAACCCGTCATGCTTTTGATGCTGATTAGCATGTAAATGCCCTCAAGTTGTAACAGGGCAGCTAAACACTCTGAAATGAAAACCGCGTGTTATGCTGCAAGGATTGAAGCCGGGTACTTCAAATGGCAAAGTCATAATTGCCTATAGTCTAGCATAACTACAGTCAAGCATGCAGCTGCACAAATTCTAAGCTCGCACAGTAATCTTACATTAATTCAATTTAAGATGTGTATCCCTCAGGGAGCACAACTAAGGATCCTGTGATGGATTTGTAAGGTAATGAGATAGAAGCATCAGATAAACTCAAGGGGACTCATCCAGGGTATTTTAGACATTCACTTCCGTCCATGACGTGCACATGGCAGGGCTTCGGTTGGCTTTTACCAGCAACACAAATACCACAAATACAAAAACATGACGAATGAGGAGGAGGAGGAGGAGGAGGCGGTCAGCACAACACGCAGGGAGGATACAAGAGAGAGAGGAAGGGAAAAAGAAGCAGCGAACGAGAAAGCAACGACGGTGTAAATCTCTCCGTGAGCATGTAGTCTCCTCCATAATGGAAATGGGAAAATGCATTTTCATGATTCATAGTGGGCATTTCCACTTATGGTCAGCAAATCATTAGAGCTACAGACGTCATATTTCTGTGGCCTAAATGGCAGCTGAAATGCTCAGATGCTGGAGAAGAGAGAAGCACACACACACACACACACACACACACAGAGAAAGAGTCAGATAAAGGATGTGAGGGGAAATAGGTTGGGATAGATGGATGACGCAGTACTGGCTTTGCCCACTGGCTGCCATTTGGTAACTAGTAAATACAGCACTTTACCACATAAACACTGGCAACCACAAGCTTTAGTGGCTTCCAAAGACAGATATAGGTGTATTTAAAGCCGGGGATGTGTTTTGGTCTGGTTTAGAGAATCAGGAACAGGCTTTACAACAAGAACCTTGGTGAGACTATGGATTTACTGTAGGTGGAATACTATTCGACATCAGCACAGCGCCTGAGCTTCTTTTCTTGACTGGAAATCGGCTGCGGTTACCTCCTGTGAGCCCGTCTCTCCAAGCTGCAGCATCAGCACGGTATTTTAGCCCAATGCCAGACAAAGTCTTAGTAACATTAGGAAACACAAAAGTCATAACCACAAGCATATGGATACACGCGAAAACACAGAGGATCATATAACTTAATTCCAGCAGATGGGCACATATACGAGGGAGGGAGGAAGAGAGAGAACCATATAGTAAAAGTGTCATTACAGTGGGTAACATAAGGGATTCATCCGATCCAATTCCAAAATAAAAAAAGTAGTTTGTCTTTTACAAGTAGATGTAGAAAAAATGAGCAAGATGAAAGAATAGAGATAAAAAGAAAATAGGGGGAACAGTCAAACTTTTTGTTTTTGCGTGGCCTAATAATCCAATCCAGGATATTTTGATAAACTTTATTAACAGTTGAAAGTTGTATTTGTGGACCGAAAGCTGTTCCCATATGCCAGTGCTTAGATTACATTACATTACATTACAGTCATTTAGCAGACGCTTTTATCCAAAGCGACTTACAATAAGTGCATTCAACATTGGTAATCAAGAGAACTAAGTACAGTGCAGAAACAAACAAAAACAGTAAGTGCAAAAAAAGTGCAACAAGCTAGTATGAATACAATAAGTGCTAAGTGGAAGGCTCAGGGTAGCACTTCCTGAAGAGGTGGGTTTTCAGCCTGATGAAAGATGGGCAGCGACTCTGCTGTCCTGACGTCAGTGGGGAGTTCATTCCACCACTGGGGGGCCAGGACAGAAAACAGCCGTGACCGGGTCGATCGGCCGCCAGGACCTCTGAGCGACGGGGCGACCGATCGCGATAGGAAGGAGCTGTTCCTTTCACTGCCCTGTAGGCTAGCACCAGAGTCTTAAACTGGATGAGCTCTTACAGGGAGCCAGTGTAGAGAACGGAGAAAGGAAGTTGTGTGGGAGAACTTGGGGCGATTGAACACCAGGCGAGCTGCGGCTTTCTGGACAAAGCTCCAGAGGTCTGATGGCCGACGCCGGGGCTCTAGCGAGTAGAGAGTTGCAGTAGTCCAGGCGGGAGATGACGAGAGCCTGGATCATTTCAAAATAAAGGCTATAACTATTCATCAGAATCTTTTTATAGGACAGTTTGTATTGGTCATGCATAAGAAGAAATATATACATATAGTGTAGAGGTCATTCCTCAAGTGGAAGATTTATTTTGATCCCAAGGTCCTGTGGGTTAGACTCAGGCCGGAGCATCTGTGAAATTGTAGTGATCAAAAATATTTCGTCATAATGGACCGTGAAAATGTTATATTTCCGCAGGATTCACATATGCCAACAGACCCTCTATGTATTTCCTTTCTTCTTTTCTTTTTTTCTTCTTTTCTTCCAGATTGATTTGTTTACTGTGCACAGCGTAATCAATCATACATGGAACTTTATTGACAACCTTGTGAAAACGGTTCTTCATTTACGAGAGTTCTCTGACAGGAACAAGTCAATGATCCTTAAAGGTCTTAAAACCTCTCTCTCCCTCCCTCTCTCTCACACACACACACACACATATACAATTTTACTCTGTTAGCCTCTAAACATTTTTGAAATATTAAGGTTAATTATAGGACAACCTAATCAGGTTTATAATCTGAATTTGCATGTTTCATTAAAGCCATTTGGTTGTATACCGCAACTTACATGACACCCTCAAAAAGCTGCCTATTAAAATGACAGCCTCCATTGGTCGCCGGCTATTTGGGACAATTTGTATCTGCATGGTTGGGGTTTAATTGAGCTGCGATTGCTCCCACAGAATGCAGAGGAAGGCAAGGTCAGAATGCTAATTTGTACGCTCATTCTAGCACATAAAGGGGGACATAAATCATATGTTCTTGAGGAAGAAACTCGCACTACTCGCAATTAAGATGTGAATAAGGCGGTGCAGACACTTTGAGTTGACACATCCGGTTCTCATTTTTTAATGAATCATAGCCTTTCTGCCTGCTCTCTCTGTATCTCTGGAATTGAACGAATGTCTTTCTCTCATTTGTCCATTCATCTCCATTTACTGTATTTCCCCTAGACCTGACCCTGTGCACTTTCCAAGCCCTGAGTGGTGGAGAGTTCTGTGCAGCCTGACATCCACAACCATGACAAATAGTAAATTGCCCTGACATCTCTCGTGTAAAATCAAAGCCTGAGAAAGTCGCACAGAAGATAAAAAAGGAACAAAGAATCGTGTCGCCACAAAACGGACAAAAAAGACATTTCAACAGGATTTATTATAATTTATTTTTTTTATCTTTTATCTTCTGGAGCATTTTCTTGCATGCCTCTGCTGGGCGTTAACTTCTTGGACTCCTTGTACCCTTTTACGTTATGTTTTAAAATCACCGTCTCATGCTGTGTCTCACACTCTAAACTGCTGCGTTAGAAGAACAGAGTCATCACCCCAGCACTCCTCGCTGACTCACACTTTGTCTGCTGCCTCTCCTAAAAATAAAAATGCAGGTCTACTCCACTCCGCCTCGTGTCTCGAGAGGCCTCATTCTCTCTCTGCGCCTCGGCTGCTTGTTCTCCGCGATTGCGATCTTCGAGCCTTTTGGTGGCGCCTTCCGCGTCCCGTGCTCCCGGGCGCTTCGGAGGAGCTTTATCACCCACCGCACACTCCGTGTCCCCGGACTAATATTCAGGTGGCTGTTACTGTTTACCCTCAGGGGAGCGTCTATCAGATGGAGATAGACAACACTGAGAAACGCACATACAGCAGAAGACGCACGCTCACGTGCAGATGCGGCGCCGCTTGTGCGCTCTCAAAATGAAGGGCATTGTCGGTTGTTATCGGCCCCGTCTGTCACGTTGAAAACGGCTGAGATGCAGATAAATCTAAACAAGGCGTCCCTATCGGAGTAACCGCAGAGAGGAGCTTGTTTAATTCCCTCTTTAATATCAGTCTCAGCTTTCATGAGCACATCTCAAAAACATCCGCTGATAGCCGTACGAGAAGGCAGAGAATAGACGTTACAGCGTCCCAGAGCGGCATTATAACCGCGCCCCTGCTCAGCATGGGGCGCAGGAATGACTGCTGCAGAAACAACATCATACTTGGGAAAAGGAAACCATGCAAATAGGAGAAAGTTAATTGCTCAGAGAGGAGAAATAAGGCTCTCTCTGAGAGGCGTTCACACATTCTACCAACAGCAGGTTGGGTTTCGATGTGGGTTTTGAGGTCGCCTCGTGATGGCGTTCTATTGTTTGCTAGTGGGGGTTTGTTTGATGCGGCGTACAGGAAAATGTGGTGGGATTCACTCACACAGGTTGGCAGTGATGGTCAGCATCCTGCTAGAGGAACAAACACGATATCCAACAGCCTGGGAAACGCAGGCATGGACACAAACAGAACCAGGCAGCTGTAGACTAACCGAGCTGCATGCCAGCTTGTCCTCCGGAGACCAGCTACATAGCTGTAACACGGCTAAATCTGCTCCTACATGATGGCTTTATTCGGTATGAATGTTTGATGGCTTTTCTTCTTCCTTTTTTTTTTTTTCCTGGAAGCAAATATGTGGCCAGTGGAGCCGAGTGGGAAAGCATCAAAATGACCAATGGCCACTGATTGGTATCAGCCATCCAACCGGTGGTCATCCGTTCCATTTGTTTTATTGGGAACCCCCTACACTTAAATTCAAATATGTCCTCTAATGCAGCCCTATAACTGCCAACGGTCCATTTCAGTCATCCTGACTGCAGTGCGATGGAGGGAATCAACAGCGACTCCCTTCAACTTCCACTGATAACACACAGTCATTGGTTTTATTGCAGTAAATACAGTGGGAGACATCATAGAACTATCTGCCCACTAAAAGATCTGTCCCAACGTGTCATTCGTCCATTTTGGGAGTTTAACAACAGTGCAACCGAGAAAGAGATATGTATAGCTGTATGTCAGTATTAACGCACTACTGCTAAAGCACGGTGCAGCTTTGCTCAAAGCCTGCAGTCGTCATGACGTATCAACTGCCTGTTTCCCAATCAGCATTCGAAGCTGGTACAGCAAATCACTCACTTAGGCTCATCAGAAAATGTTATCATCTCATTTGTTGTGGTTTTTAGCCCAAATTAGTTAAGGGATTCTGGGATTAGATGGGAAAGGGGATTATACCAACTCCGAAATGGGGATGCAGGAGTGTGTGTGTGTGTGTGTGTGTGTGTGTGTGCCGTGACTCAACGGAGGATTGTAAACTCGTCTGCCTGTGTGATACAGAGAAAAACAGGTTGATAGTGTCTGTGTATATGTTAGCATTCGCGTGTTTGCGAGTGCTAATGCGTGTGTGTTTGAGGGGCGTGTGATCGATCCGTAGCCACGCAGCTCTCTCCATCACAGATGGTGCAAATACGGATGCCAGCGTGATGATTCTTCCAACCCCAGTGTGTGGGGGGGGGGGGGGGGTCCAGAATGATTGTCTGAGATCTTGGAAGAGCTGGGAGACAGAATGAGGCACAAATTAGACTTGTTAACGAAGGACAATGAGTCTGACATGCAGCTGTCTAATCTCATATCTTTGAGGCATGCAGGGAACATTCAGAGGAGAGCTGCCTTCTCAGACACAGGCCAAGAACATGCTCATGTCTGCAGCGAAAGGCCCTTGCCGAGCCATTTTCTGTTTCAAGATCTGGCACGACATGTCGGATATTGCACAATGGGGAAAAGCACTTTATTCTCTCAATCATTTCCCCGCGTGCGTGCCATAAATCAGCCACTGTGTTACTGCGTCTGGTCCCAAAGGTTTCACTCATTTGACTGCGGTCGGAAGCACATTCAGATCCCACTACGAGAGTCAGCGTCGATCCCTTGGGAATGTCATTGGATTAAGAGATACTATATATTCGTGCTGCTACCAAGCAAGAGCTAAATGTGTGTTAGCGGGCTTTTTTTTTTTTTTTCAGCTCCATTGACACACCCACATGTAGTCACTGCTGCTGCCGCCGGATGTCTCGGCTAATCTATGATCGCTGCCGTACAAGAATTGACCACTGTCATTTAGCATTTATAGCTCGGATATAAAGTCTAGACTCTAGAGAGATGGAACCGTGTCTCATACCAAACCCCCAAAAAATGAAGAACAACAACAGGCAGTCAAGTCTCTTTTTGGCGATCTTTCTCTTCCTGTTTGTTTTCCTTGGTTTCGTATGAAGTCATATGAAGAGTCGGTTAGTGCAGCACTCGTGAATTAATGTAGATATTTGCACTAATGGAAAAACCTAAATAATCCCTGTTGGTGTCACAAGGTGTTCTACGCAGGACGTAGCATCTATCATACGCGTCATATTAAAGCTATCCCATAAAGTTAGCGAGTCCACATCGCAGCGTGGGATTTTGGATTTCACCACACACTTCTTGGCCTCGTGTTTACTTTCCTTGGCACGAGTGGAAGCGGAACTTTGAACCTCCAGCAGTCTCCGGAGTTTTCAAGCGTTCGCAGGCCAATCACGGCACGGGAGCTGCGGATGTGAGATGTTAGAATTTCAGCACAACGCTCGTAGCCAAAAGCACTTAATGTTATTTCTTCCCCTCTGTCGGGGATCGCGAGGAGACAAGTTTAAGAGTTATAATGTTCTCTTACATGACCTTACAAGACCAAGCTGAGTGATTTTAATGTGGCTGTTTATACGAGTTAAATTCTTCTTCTCTTCCCTCAGAGGGAGATGCGTCCCCTCTGTCACTTCAGAGCCGTTGTGATTGAAGGCCAGTGGTCGGACAGTCCTCGTCAACAACTGCAGGACGATGACTTTAACGTCTCCTCATCTGAAAACGGAGCAAAAATCGTTAAGGGTAAATTATCTGAACTATAATAATGAATGAGGGGCATAATGAGATGCTACAAATTGCCTTTCATTACATCCTCCCCTTTGGATCATTAGGCGCAGTCCCACATGACGCTGCAGATCAGGAAACTTCGTGTAACCGTTAGAATACCAGTCAAGCACATTTTAGGGCTCATTTGCACAGCATGTGAGGAATGTGGAGTTAAGAGCTCGCGAGTGTGGTGATTAACGCGTGGCTCCGTTTTATTCTACATGAAAATGGATTACTTCAAAATAATCCCATTTATGGGATCATAAATATCTTAACTCTGAATCCATTCGTCTTGGAGCCTTTGAATGTCTGTGGCAGGCAAATGTTGTTCTTTCACATCTGGAATTACTATTGTTTTTTTGTATGATTTTTTTTTTTTTTAAAGGGGCGCACATGTAGTCATGCGTACACACACATATGCACATCATGTTGGTATTGCTCAAACAATAGCCATTGTTTCAGAATTTGAATGGGAAACTGGAGCCGCGTCTCGACTAGGCAGGTCTTTTTTTAAAAAATGTGCAAATGGAAGCGGCAACGGTGTGAGGCTGAGTCTAGTAGGCCCCTCCCTTTAGACCGGGCTGGGTATCAGTTGAGAGTTGACCCTTCAGTACCCAGTCACATTTAATTACCGCCATGACTCAGCAAGCTGGACAGCTGGCCAGTCAGCTCGCCTGCCTTCCCCGGTCCAACCTGGAGCCACAGCAGACCGGAGCAGACTTAGAGACCAAAGCTTTGACATTTTGAGAGATAGCAGCCGCACGGCAGTCTGGGGTTTGCACCAACTGTCTCTCTTGGCCCCGGGTAGTGGGGCCCGTAATATTCAGCACATTTCCTACACGGCTAATATCTTCTGGACAGGGTCTGAGCCAGTAAAAATACACTCATTTCCAAACCTTGAAGCTGGTTTGCGTCCAGGTCTCCTTGACAATTTATGGAAAAATATGAGAGGAGGAAGGAGGGGGGAAATGTACATTTTATTTCTTGAGTAGGGTTATGCTATTTGACTGCCACAAAGAAAAACAGTAGCGTTCAGAATTTAGTGTAATAAATCACGAGGCAGAAAACAAAGACGGGACCATTTTTAAATATGTTGTTCCTACTGGGTAAGTGAGTAAAAACAATGACATTAGCAATAAACATAAGCAGAGATATTTAGAAAATAGATTTGTAGTTACAAACAAACTAAACTAAACAGCGTGACGTGAATTGCAGACGGTGTTCATACGGCACAGTCTGGATTATCACTGTAGGCCGGTGTCTGACTGTAGACCTAGCCAGACACACAGATGTGCACATGCACATTTATAGAGGTACACACATGAAATACAAACAATATGTTGGAAATACAATTTCAATTGTTCTCAAACAAAGATGTTTGCTATTACTAACCCAGCAGATTGAACCAATGTGAACCCGTCTCAGCTTGTTTCCCAGCTTGGCTGTGGTCCAAACTGCTGTGGTTTGCGTTCTTGTGGGACATTTTGGACACGATGGTGGACAGTTTGAGTTGCACCAACATTCTCTGTATATTTCCCCAAATCTATTGGTCATCAGAAAACACTTAGGCTGAATTTGTCCAGTTGTTCTTGGACACACTCGGCTATCCCACATGAAACGGGGGAAAAAGTTTCAATGATCAATATCTCCACATCTGCCTGTCAGCATGCAATAATCAATTTTGCCCGCTGAAATATCAGTTCACGGATTCAAAGGCATTCATTGGTGGTGTTCCTATTGCGCACGTTAGGATGTTTTGACATCAGAGCTCTGTTAAAGGAAACCAATCTCCTGCTTGCCTCGGGTCAAGATGGATGTGTTGAGAGCCACAGCCCAGACCAGATTCCCCATGGTAGTTGGCCAATCTGGGCTCCCCTCTTCCTGCTTTACTCCCCTCCCTCCCTCCCTCCCCCCCATATAGCCCCTTCGCTTTCTCTCCCAGGGACTATTCCACCTCTAACGGCTGGAAAGCCCCGTGTCTGTTGAAAGGCATCCTTCACTGGCACTCAGCAGCCATTTCGGACCGACATGCGATTCGGGCCCAGAATGAGTACAACAAGCATCTCAATCTTTCAGTCGCTGCGAAATGACTACTGACCGGTTTCAGGGGAAGGAAGTGCTTTGACAGTAAAAAGATGTTTATTCCCTGTCTACTTAAGAAGCGTAAGCGTGGATTAGGGACAATATTTCAGGGCTGGAGCAGTCAAACTGAACAGGATCATGTTTGCCTATCTTGACAAACTGTACAAGGGTCAAGCAGCGTGTTTTCTATCCAAATAACTATCATGTTTGTCCTCAACTATATATATTGTTTTGGGAACAATGAACAATGTGCTGTACTGTAATGCTGCAGTGAACGGCCAAGGACCAATTACACTCTGCGAAAATGCACGACCAAATAAGTGGCAATGAGTGTTTTGCACATTTTTACAATACAATAAACCGAGCTAATGGTGGTGCGGGGAACATTTCAAATAATTAAGACCACTTAACCGTAGAAATCCACCAAATAGAGCCAAGGCATTTCATTAGTTAGAAAAGACGTTTTCTGTGTACTTGATTCTTAAGTTGCGCTGGCTTAAGGTCTAATAATATGACTGTATTATATAATGTTATTTAAAATCCAGCCTCCCTCTATTTTACTAGCTCTAGTGTTATATGGCTCTAGGTGCCTGTCTCCAGACTTAGGTTTATGATTCTAGCTTTTGTACCCCAGAGGTATGTTTTGCCTCAGCATCTATCCCCATTTCACTTTTTAACACCCCTTGTCAGAAAGGGGATATGTCATTTCCCTCTGTAAATCTGAGTGGAACGTTAGCTTCCCCTGGAAACACATCTTTTACCTTTACAGACCTGATGAAGGTTATAGCCTCTCAGTCATCGTAATATCGCACTCCGGCATTCAAGCAGACAAGAATGCAATTTCACATGCACAAGCTCCCACGCAGAGGCGCACACGTACACGTTTGCACACACACTTGCACAACAGCCTTGTGCTCGGGCAAGAGTGATATCATGTGACAGTGCCACGGGCTATAGACGGCGCCCCATAGTGAAACTGTGAAATGTTGTTATTTAGTTCCTCGCCAGTGGTCTGTGACGCCATGAAGGACGGCAGGGCATGCAGAGGAGGGGCCTTGGGTTAAACACACGGTGATAAACACTGAAAAGCTCCAGCTGTACGCGCACAGCCCAACTTATTTCCACTGCACTGTATTTCAACTACGAACAAGATTTGCATGTTTTTATTCCTCTGCTTGAAACTGCATTAAATTGCATTACACACTCAGTCGGGTCTGATATACATCCGATGAGTTTCTTTTTAGCTGCAAAATAAGAAAATTATCGAGTTTTTTTTTTTTTTTTTTTCAACTCGCTCTCCCATTATCATTTTCCCAGTGACCTCTGTGGTAATTGCTCGAATAATTTCCCATTAGCCACAAGTGTTTGCTTGAGTTCAATGGCCTTGACTAACTGTATCTCAAGGTGGAATTTCAGCTTGAGGACAGACTTTGGGTGGATAATGTCTGTGGGAGAGCACACTGACACAATTACTTTAACCATTAAGGTTGGTATAGGCTTACACTAGACCAGTGATTAAATTAATGCTCAGAAGAGGAGGGGTGGATGGCCTAACAGCCAATTACACCGACCCAGGGCCGCATTATCTAATGAGCACTTACACAATCATTACACAACAAAGGAGGAGGTGAGAGCGTGGCTCGTACTGTAAGAAACTTTCACCCCCCGCTGCCACAATTTGTGTGAAAAAAGGAGGTTTTTCTGCAACCTTGAATGGATTTCACATCCAGGCTACCACTCACAAGGATGATTGCTTCCTGTGGTGTATGAAGCAACTTCCCTCTAACTTTCTACTTCTTAAACACACACATACACGCACACACACACACACACACATAGGGGGATGTCTAATTGATAGAACATGGTATTCATTAGACCTAATGGGCCCTCTTTTCTACTGCACACTGGATATGGAGAGGCAAAATGGCTTCACCTGTGCCCTTCCTCCACACAAGCACACAGTTTGGGGTTCACCGTGATGGAAGCAGGGCGCTAGTTACAGGAGACATTTTAAGTGCACAATTTCAAGGTCTGTAACCAGATACAGTACGAGGAAACACTCAGCGCTCTTACTAAGAGCACGGGGAACTGCGGCTCTGAAACGTTTTCAGAGAAAACAACAAAACCTCCCTGTTTTCTCCGTAAATCCATTTTGGATAGATTCACGTGAGATAGATTATTCTCTGCAAAAAAAAAAATCACTGTATAGAAGCATGGAACACTTAATTTCATTAATAATAAATTAATTGAATTCAAATGCTGATTTTATTCCATGTTCTTTATGTCATGCTGGTATGTGTCTGTTTATCTATGCGTCAGTCTCTCGTCCGTGTGGATAAAGTATACATTTAAATGCATGTATGCATTATTATAATTATTAATTATGAGTGAATATAAACATCCTCAGCTTGACGTTTTCCTCTTCTGGGCTGAAGCATGAACAGAGCTAGCGGACCACCGAGTCTCCTGTTATAGTTGGCAGGACGGACAATAAGTGATCATTGAGCTAATGATGTGCAGACCATGCTCCTCTCCCTGTTAGTCTGCTCGCCTGACCTGGCTCAGGGCGCTGCAGCTGTGGACACAAACTGTGCCAGAGCACCAGTGTTAAGGTTGGTGGATGAAATAGAGGGTAGTGGGGGGGGAGGGAGGGGTTAAAAATAATAGCAAAATAACACAACGTTGTAATATGTGACAGTCGTGCTCTTGTGTTGTTGTGTTTTCTAACAATGCGTCTGTGGCTTTATAAATTATCACATACAGATGTTTCCAAAACTACATTACAAAATGAAATAAGTGTCCCAGTCTCCATTTTACGCTAAATACAGAATAACCTTTGATGTTTCATCATATTTAGCCATACAAGCAGTAAAGTTTTTTTTTTTTTTTTATTAGTTGGATTTTATTCATTTTCATGCAAACCATGTGCGAAGAGTGCAATTCTACCACAGCAATGCTAATCCACCACACGCTGCTATTGATCTATTTCACACAGCACCTCACGGATGTGTGATGAATGGAGTTAATTTATTTCTAATCTGTTACAGATCTAGCTGGGGAGGAATAATGAAAAGTGATCATGCAAACTGGTCCAGCCAACCACGTCAGTTAACACTGAGGTCGGCCGCCTTTGTGCCACTGACAAATGTGTAATACCTCCGAGCAAATGAAGAAGTGCGTTTGTGCATGATCGATTTTAAGATGTGGAGAAGCTCCGTCGGATAAGAAAGACTGATAAGGAGAGGGGAGGGGGGGGGGAGAAAGTCTGTCATCAATCATGTGCAACTGCAGTGATGACAACCTCTCTGTCATTTGATTCATCTGGAGCATCAGAAATCAGGATGTGAAACACCAAATTTGCTATGATTGAAGTGTGTGTGTGTGTGTGTGTGTGTGTGTGTGTGTGTGTGTGTGTGTTATCTATTACCCTACATCCCAATTAATGATTTTCTAACCACAAGACAGGGATTATACGTCAGTCAGCAGACAAACTGCGATAACCACTTTACATCACACAGACCATACAGTAAATGTACGGTCAATAAATTACATTTATTGACCGGCTATAAGATACGCTATATCAATAACAAAGAAGAAGAAGAAAATGCATACCTGGGTCTACACTGTAACACAGTTTACAGATTTAAGATGAGGTAACACAAGAAGCCGTACTTCATAAATTAGGACATCTACTGTAGGGGAAAAAGAAGCAAGAAGAAAGTCTTTCCCCCCGCGTGGTAGTGCTCTCATTTATGTGGTGATGTATTCAGCACAGTGACGTGATTGCAAAATCCCATCTCGTTCTTCCAGACACCCTATAAAAAGCGAGTACGACGGCGGCAATACTGATGTGTGACTGCATGGCCCTGAGCGCACCACCAGGTGAATGTCCCAGAAAAGCCAGAAATCACAATTAAGTTCTGAACTGGGGATTCTGTGGCCTCTTTTCCAAAGAAAAGGGAGCGAGAAACCCTACAATTTAATTCATGACTATAGAATACCACACATATTTCCTTTTGGTTTAAAAGAAAGAACGATGAGTCAGTTGGAATCATGAAACTGGAAAAGAAGTGCAATGCATGATATTGACCTGTCTAGGTGCTTTTTGAGCAATGAAAAGCTTCCTGTTCCAGTGATTTACACTACATTCCATAGTTTGGATTTCTGTTTAAAGCGGACACCAGGTGAAGGGAATTAGACGGCATGGCAATACTGGGAGTGGAAGGGGGTACCCCTTATGAAAAAACAACAACAACCTCTACACACCTCGATTAGCGGTACTTAACAGGACTCTAAGAGAACCAGCCTGAAAGCAGTTGAAGTGGTTCAAGCGAGGAGGAACTAGAGGGAAATCAAAGACGTCTTTAAGCAGAAGGAGGCCTTATCTGCTTTTATAGCCAGGCCTAGGTTTGTAGTTAGTGGGAGGGCTGTGCGATGCTTGGAGTAAAGCTATACAGCCTCTGAAAGCTTTTTACCATGATACGGAAAGTAGTTTCTATCGTACAAGTGGGTTCTAATAGGACCCACATTACTTCCATGGCAACAGAGACACCAAATATAAAGTCACAGAACAATACGAGAGGAATATAATTGAGATCAGGAGAAGGAAAAAAAAAAAAAAAGAAAAGAAAAAAAGTTCTCCAGATGAAGTGTATCATCTGAAGTAAAAGACTAGTTTGTGGTCTGCAGTGGAAGAGAGTTCTCCCCCAAAGGAGCTTATTATACACATATAGACACATCACTTTCCGTCTGAATGACATAGAAGATTGGGGCTAGCTACAGTAGATCTTAAACACACACAGACAGTGACACACACACACACACACACACACACACAGAGAGACTGGTTTTAAAGTAGACGTACTACAGAGAGAGCTTCCAACATGTTTGACCACCCTGCTAATCTAAGATGATGAAGTGTCGCTAGCTCTCTGCTGTGGGAAACACATGTGCGCGGATATATGTGTATGTATTTCTGGGTGTGTTTATACGGCTACAAGTGTGTGTGTATGTGTGTGTGTGCGTGCGAATCTCGCTTGTTTTCTCACTGTAAATAATTGCTCAGGGTTTAAATGGACTTCAAACAGCTTCCGTTAGAATGTTGGATGTGGACTTTTATTGCATCTAGGGGAACGGCCGTTTGGACGAATGACCTTAAATACAACATCTGGGGTTAAGAATCAACAGGTACTTTCATTGCATCACTGGCTAAAGAAGGGTTTGTGTGCGGGGGGGGGGGGGGGGGGGGGGGGGGGGGGGGTTCTGTTCTTGACCCAACAATTCAAGCAGGGTTGCTACATTTTTGTGGTTTGTAAAACTCAGGTCAGAAAGATGCCGTAGATTTGTCAAAGACTGACTGGGTGTAAAAATGTCAGTCATTTCAATTTTGGGGTTTTGTATTTGGTGCAAAATCAGACCCACACAGGGTTATTGGAACATTTTGCTCTCAACAGAATACATACCTACCATTGACGAGATTACGTAGATCAATATTGAGATTATTGTTTTTTTCCTCATGTTTGAAAGTAGCCTTCTGTTGATCACTGGAGGTCCGGGTTATTCCTTTGCGTTCTTTGTAGCTGGTGGATCATTCAGTCTTCAGGAATAATCATTTAAAGGATTTACTCACGGCAACTGGGATAATGATAGAGATTTGACGGTTATTAAAAACTGTATATGAGGCTGGACCCTTAACCAGATTATGACAAATAGTGGAGTTACTCTGTGCATATAGACATAGCCATGCAGTCACACCCTCCTGAACTGAAATCTCTCAGCAGTGGAGCAAGCATGCTCCTTAGCAAATTAAATCAGAGGGGAGGAATATCATTATTTCCATTCGATCGAAAAAGGCTTATCAAAGCAACATGTTGGAAACTCAGCTTTCACATCGCCATGTAATCATCTAAAGCGAAAGGAAATCTGATTTGTGTTTCAAATCTGATAGTTCGGGCTTATTTTCCACACTGTTATGTACAGTTGTGCAGAATTAGTGCGGTATAGTGGCGCGATGCTTTCCGGCCGCATCGACATCGGCTATTATAGGCGCTGCGCTGGCATGCGTCCTTCTACAGAAGAGATTTCAATCTCAGCAGCCTGGTTGCGCTTTGATTTCACTCTGTATGACTGTCTTTTTTAAAATAGTTTGAATACAGCGTTAATGGCAGCAGGAGGTTGATATTCACTCCCATTGTTTGGTGCTAGATGGTTAATCTATGTTTATGTTGTTCACCACTCATGTCACAGTATATGACAAAGACTAGAAATATTGATGAGCTATTTTCCCACAAATGTGACTTATATTCATCTGAGATCACACACACACACAAATGGCTCATTTATAGTTTGAAATGTCTGGATTAGGTGGTCTCCTAAAGATTGCGTTCCAGTGTGCATCGCCAATTAGGTTTCGAGTATTTTCGAGCAGATTAAGTTTGTTTTTGACGTATCCCAAAATGCATTTCTAGTCATAGTCCGCATAGGGATTCGGGTGAGGTTCAAGGGGATGGGTGTGTCAACACAGGACTTTCACCCTGGAGACCACTGTTTGTGTCCCGTGTGAAGCCATTGTTGACTTATTTTTATTTACGTCCATAACGTAATGAGCGCACTTATTTTAAGCCAAACCATGACGTTTTTACTAAACATAACCAAGTAGTTTTGGTGCATCTTAGTTTTGTTTCATCTCGACGTTAACCACGTGTTTTAAAAAAAATGCGATTTTGGGAGACGGGTTTGCTCAACGGTTCGCACTGTCGCCTCACTGCAAGAACATCCCATGTCCAAATCTCAGTTGTGCAGTTTGTATGTTCTCCCTGTCTTCACGTGGATTTCTTCCAGGTGGTGGACTGACAATCTGTTCATGACATTTCCCAGCCCTTCGCCCACTGAAAGCTGGATCGGCTCCATGCCACCTGTGAACCTCAATAAGTGGGTGTAGAAAATGGATGAATGAACAATTCATTTCTCTGCACACCACCTGATTAACAAGCTCCTTTAGTGAATACAGTTTGAGAATGAATGATTTGCTTTTTACTATACTTAAAAGACATTCATTGAATCCCTTTTTCTCTCTTGGGATGTCTCTGGTCTACTCAGTTTAGTTGGGCGATCAATCACCTTCGGGAGACTCTCCGCTCGTTTCATTGGAAATGCTGCATACTTAATGGGCATTATTTGAAGACTAAAGGGTTACATTGCTCTAAGTGGCCAAGATAGAAATAAATGAACTGAAAACACCATTGTCTGGAGGAAGACATTAAAATGCTTGAAGGCTGTTTGGCCCAAAATAAAGCAAGAAAAAAAACCACATTATGTGAGGAACGACTTTCTATCTTTTTTTAATGCATTTAGTAATGGTGCACATAAAGTGATTATTTCTATAATCCTTTCAGGATTAGGCTTCTTTTAAGACTTGACTGTTTGTGATTATACCCCACGCAGTCAGCTCTGCCTGGCTCAGCCCAGAACATGTGTTTAAACACTTCATTGAGAGTTTCCATGGTCACTCCTGCTTCCAAGATGAACTGCGATTCTGACTTCTTTTTTTTTTTTTTTTTTTAATGTCGCCCAATAAAAATTCACAGTAGTCCATTTATCTCAAATGCTGGTGTGTGTGTGTGTGTGTGTGTGATGTGTGCCACAGCGCTGCGGTAAGATCCAGGGAGGGCTCTTTTTTCATCAAAATATCTGCTCATGCCCACCATGGTTAAAAAAAAAAAAAAAAAAAAAAATGTTAGGGGCCACACACACACACATATACACGACATTCTCCACCTTTTATTTTGTACTGTTTTCTTGCGCCCACGTTTCCTGCATCACCATATTCATGTTTATTGATTTGACAAAATGAACATGATGCATGTAGTAGTAAAAAAATCAAAGCTCTCTAATAAAACCGGTCCAGTGATGTAAGTCTGATCAATACCGTCGAGACAGTGGGATCACAGACAGCCCTAAAACCATACAGCTTTAATGGTGTTTTGGGAGAAATAATGCCTAAGGGCACTTTTCCATCGACATAGGGGTATTATTCATGGTTATTACACTTATTTATTATCCACTGAATAAACTTTTAGACATACAACACATTAATGAGAGCACGGAGCCGTTTCTCTTATGTATCAGTAGTTCACAAAGGTTTATATATGGCAGACTGATCCTCAGTCTCACAGTCAAATATAACAAGAAGCAATTAAAGTTGTGCAATTAAAGTGACACCAAATATATTTCTTTTCTTTTGTCACATCTGAGATGAATGATAGGGTAAATGAGCATTGCTGTGCGGGGGGTGAAATAAGGGAAAATCAATACGACCATTATAATTCAGGGAGCATGAGCATTATTTAGAGGAAGAAATGAGTATAAGTCATCTACCCTCAGGGACCAACGCCAGATGATATCATTGAGAGCCTGTTGGCGTCAAGCATCAGCAATATAAAGCAGGGTAAGTAGCATGAACTGCCAGAGTTCATTTGTATAGTGTATTTCTGTTTACATTATGCAAATAAGGGAGGGAACTTGATGGGATGCCATTTCCGTAGTCCCCTTCCCTACAAATCATTTTTAAATACATTCCATGGCTATCATTATTATTATTATCATTATTATTATTATTACACCTACTAACTGCTGAATGAATTTCATCGCCACTGAAATGCTGCCAGTGAAAGGACTGAGACGGCCTCAGCGATCCTGGTCAAGTTGACCAAAGCCAAGCCATGATGTTTAGCCTCACATAATCCACACAACACAGCTGTCAGCAGAATCACACGGCTCATACAGTGGCAATGAGCTTGTTCAATTTCACCCGACACAGAGGGTCATAGCAACTCAATTTAACTACGGTGCGACGCGGTGGCCGTCTGAGGGGCAGAAACACCGAAGAGTGGTTATTGGATTGTTTGGTGTCTGGTTTTCAGGAACAGTCACGAGTGATAAATGATTGTGTGAAACAGGGCTGGACATTGGTGCCATGATTTTGATTAATAGTCGTTTCATATATTACCACTGTGTGATTCAATGAAGGTGAGAAAGTAGTGTGTAAAAAAAAAAAAAGACAGTTATCTCTGTTACTGTTTGATTTAGAAGGAAAAAAAATAGGATACACAGCCCTGCACAGCTGTTGTCCAATGGTATGAATTCTGTAATGAAGGGCCGTAGGCCAGAAAGGGAGGGAAACATATGAGTACACTACGTCTGTCGCTCACTCTTAGCATTGTCTCTATTTCTACGAGGTCATTTGCTTCATTCATACACAATGTTATAGAAAGGGCCGTCTGAATTTTACCTCATCTCATCGCTTAGCGGAACTTGATTTTACAGGTCCGTTGTTTTCCCAAACAATTGTCCCGGAAGGCATTTGGTAATTTGATGCTAATTATGTGTAAAAATTGACAGTGTTTCATTGGCACATTTCAAAGTAATTGCTTCCAGTTAATTGCGAGTGTAAGCTAGTGAGTCTTTTAGTCAGCACACAGCAGGTCAGCTGAATGTATTCTGTAAAAAGGTAATATTTGTCTGCAGGCAAGCAGACAAGTTCCCACTCATAAAATTCTGACTAATAAATCTGTAATAAATGGGCTTAAATAAACATCTGCCCGTCAACAGAACTAAATTCCAACTGTATAACAAACTGCATAATTCTTTTCAGAAAATGTCTTAAAAATAATAATAATAGAAGGAAGTATTTCAGCCCACCGAAGGTGCTAGAATTAGAGTTAAATGAAGCTCTAGCGTAAGTTCAGTCAGGAAGACTAGTTTACTGCCGGGAGTTTTGCAGAAACATAAGGAGGATAAATACTACTTAAATGTTCATTTCTGTCAAGTTGCAAGTTGGGGCATAGTCTTCGGGGATTTGTCCTTGAAATATGATGTCACTTATCTTTGCATACTGTACAACACTCTCATGTACTGGCATGGGTTTGTGGTTGTAGCCTCACATTGCTTTTATCTGGAATTACTAGCTAAGCCTACCTAAGAGGTACCCGCCTGCCTGCCTAAAGCATATCACCCTGCACACCTTTGCTCTGTCAACATCCACCTACCCACCAAACCCACAACCATCCCCAACACATTCTCAACCACTCACTCAAAAGCTTAAACACACTCAGGCTTTCAAGTGCACGGAATCAAACACACACAGGAGCGTGCACACGCACTTCACTCAACAGCTACATTCCAGGTGGGTTACCTCATTTAATGTTCTGCATCTAGTGCCTTGGGTCGCCTTTTGTCCTTGACCCTGTTGCTGCCGGTCACCACCCCCTGCCAAGGGGGCCTGCCTGCCTGGCATATTTATAACCAGGCAGTAGAGGGACAACGACACTCACTCCGAGTGCTAAAAAAACCCCCACACGGACCGTAAATCTGGGCATCTGCCAGTCATTGTTCCATTTTCAATAATTACACCAAATCAACACAGAGGTGTGCTGCGGGTTCAACAAAATAAAATGCGCCTCCAGCTGGAAAAAGAGAGTTTTTGTGGTGCATATTGACACATCCAAACATATCAACTCTGCGTGAGTTTAATCACACGAGTCATGCCCTCACATGAAAAGCTGAAAGCTTTACAAGTGCCACAGAGCCCCCCTCAGAAACAGCAAATGCATTTCTAAATGGAAAATATGGAAAACGCAACACATCCTGTCAATGAGTTTGTGTTGTTTTCACACTGCAGAGCAGGGCAGTCCAAGTTGTTCAGGTTTCTGTGCGCTCGTGTCGATGTGATCACATTACATCAACAATGTGAAACACTGACATGACTAATCCTCCCACACCCCATCCCAAACTTTTGTATCTGGCCATAAGGTTACAGTCATGACAGGTACTGAAGTGCACAGCGTTAGCTCTCACAGTGTATGCAAAATCCCTGTCATATCTGCTGCCCACACACCAAGCGGGGCCTACTGCACCTGTCAGATAACATCTGTTCATCTGTCCTCTGTGCGCTCTCTTTCTCTCACTCTCTCTCTCACACACACACACACACACACACACACAGTTACTCTCTTATAAGTATTTCTGGATTAAATGTTCATCTCTAAAAGTCTACAACTTTCTCATTGTTTTTTTTATACCATCATACAACAACGCGTTTCGTTATATTTACGTTTGCTTATCCCCGTACGCACGGTACTCGACATGAGTAGGGCTTTCAGTAAATGAAATAATGCAGTGTGATGTGATATGATAATTGCTCTGTTTCAACAACCTGCGTGGAGGCTTGCAAGAGCGTCCAGATGTAAAATGCTGATAATTAAATCCCCACAACAGCAGGACAGGACCCCATGAAAACAACAGTTGCTTTACAGGAGTTTTAGTAGTTATTCCATGCAGTGTGTAGCACTACATTTTTCCTCATTAGGTACATCGCGTATTATATAATTATGGCTCTAATGGTTGCTCTGAAGCACCATTTTAGAAATACTTAAAGAATTTAAACTTTGTAAAGTTCCTGTTTTGTACTACCAGAATGATGTTAATGCTGTGGCCTTGCCATTGGTTTCATCAGCCTTACCTTCTCAGTGAAGAAAGAGGTTTTCAACACTTCATGAGAAATGGGCAGCAATACATTTAAATGACTTAAAATATTGCACTCGTCCGTGTGTCCTTGATCTATCTTGCACAACACTCAGGGAGATGAAACGCGTCCAGCATTCGGTAATAAAAAAATATATGTATTCAGCTTTTATTCTACATCAGGGCTTTCCTCAAGGATATGGAGTAGCCAGCCAGGGGGAACATGTTTTTAATTCCATGCCTAATCTAGCCTATTCATGGTTTAGAATTTAATGATTTATAATATTAGTATATTCACATGTTTTGAAGTGCAGACTAGTTGTTGTAAAATGTACAGGCATAGCAAATCACAACTTGTTTTATCAAAATCTAAAGTTCATATAAGAAAGTAGCCGGGAGAGTGTGCTTTTATAGCCATACTTACTATCCCTACTGCTGCAGAATAACTTTGCCATTCCAATAGGTGTTCCTTCCGGTCATTTAAAGTACATTTTAACTTGTAGAATTAAAGCATTTTAATATTGCACAAACCCTACAGTGTGCCTTGGATTATTTTTGAAGGAGACTTGCGTTTTATACTTTTTTTTGAGACTTTATTAGATTAAGATTAAGCACACCTGAAGGATTCAAAAAGCACCTGTATGTGATCACCACAATGACGCAGCTGTACTTCTACTCCATTGTTAAGACCAGAGGTCTTCAACAGGGGGTCTGCGACCCCTTAGGGTGTCCGCGGAGGTACTGCTGGGGGTCCACAAAATTTTTGTTAGATTAGACAATTTTTAATTTTTTTTCTCTCTATCAGGGGTCCTTGGCCTGAAAAACGTTGACGACCCCTGCTCTAAAATCAAATCTGAAATTAGACAAATTGTCTCATGAACATGATTTGAAGTTGGCTCGTGAATGAGATTTTGAAGGGCTTTAATTTTGAAATGCAACATCAGAATGTCCTGGTTCTCTCAGTGTGACACCTTGAAGTGGTCTGCTATTAACCTGAAGTGAAATTAGTTTGTAACTATGCACCTTTTCCTCTAAAATCACATCTGAGATTAGACAAATTCTCTCGTGAATGAGATTTTGAAGGGCTTTAATTTTGTAATGCTACATCAGAATGTCCTGCTTCTCTCTGAGTGACACCTTGAGCTGGCCTGCTATTAACCTAAAGTGAAAATAGTTTGTAACTATGCATTATTTCCTCTAAAATTGCATCTGAAATTAGACAAATTGTCTCATGAATGTGACTTGAAGTTGGCTCGTGAATGAGAATTTGAAGGGCTTTCATTTTAAAATGCTACATCAGAATGTCTACTATGACTTTTTTCACATACTATGACTTTTTTCACATACAATGACTTTTTCACATACTATGACTTTTTCACATGCTATGACTTTTTCACATACTATGACTTTTTTCACATACTATGACTTTTTCACATACTGTGACTTTTTTCACATGCTATGACTTTTTTCACATACAATGACTTTTTCACATACTATGACTTTTTTCACATACAATGACTTTTTCACATACTATGACTTTTTTCACATACTATGACTTTTTCACATGCTATGACTTTTTTCACATGCTATGACTTTTTTCACATACTATGACTTTTTCACATACTATGACTGTTTCACGTACTGTGACTTTTTTCACATACTGTGACTTTTTTCACATGCTGACTTTTTTCACATACTATGACTTTTTTCACACACTATGACTTTTTTCACATACTATGACTTTTTTCACACACTGTGACTTTTTTCACATACTATGACTTTTTTCACATACAATGACTTTCACATACTATGACTTTTTTCACATACTATGACTTTTTTCACATACTATGACTTTTTTCACATACAATGACTTTTTCACATACTATGACTTTTTTCACATACAATGACTTTTTCACATACTATGACTTTTTTCACATACAATGACTTTTTCACATACTATGACTTTTTCACATGCTATGACTTTTTCACATACTATGACTTTTTTCACATACTATGACTTTTTCACATACTGTGACTTTTTTCACATGCTATGACTTTTTTCACATACAATGACTTTTTCACATACTATGACTTTTTTCACATACAATGACTTTTTTCACATACTATGACTTTTTTCACATACTATGACTTTTTCACATGCTATGACTTTTTTCACATGCTATGACTTTTTTCACATACTATGACTTTTTCACATACTATGACTGTTTCACGTACTGTGACTTTTTTCACATACTGTGACTTTTTTCACATGCTGACTTTTTTCACATACTATGACTTTTTTCACACACTATGACTTTTTTCACATACTATGACTTTTTTCACACACTGTGACTTTTTTCACATACTATGACTTTTTTCACATACTATGACTTTTTTCACATACTATGACTTTTTCACATGCTATGACTTTTTTCACATGCTATGACTTTTTTCACATACTATGACTTTTTTCACCTACTATGACTATTTCACGTACTATGACTTTTTTCACGTACTGTGACTTTTGTCACATACTGTGACTTTTTTCACATACTATGATTTTTTTCACGTACTGTGACTTTTTCACATACTATGATTTTTTTCACGTACTATGACTTTTTTCACATACTATGATTTTTTTCACATACTGTGACTTTTTTCACATGCTATGACTTTTTTCACGTACTGTGACTTTTTTCACGTACTGTGACTTTTGTCACATACTGTGACTTTTTTCACATGCTGACTTTTTTCACACACTATGACTTTTTTCACATGCTATGACTTTTTTCACACACTGTGACTTTTTTCACATACTATGACTTTTTTCACACACTGTGACTTTTTTCACATACTATGACTTTTTTCACATACAATGACTTTCACATACTATGACTTTTTTCACATACTATGACTTTTTTCACATACTATGACTTTTTTCATATGCTATGACTTTTTCACATACTGTGACTTTTTTCACATGCTATGACTTTTTTCACATACTATGACTTTTTTCACATACTATGACTATTTCACGTACTATGACTTTTTTCACGTACTGTGACTTTTGTCACATACTGTGACTTTTTTCACATACTATGATTTTTTTCACGTACTGTGACTTTTTCACATACTATGATTTTTTTCACGTACTATGACTTTTTTCACATACTATGATTTTTTTCACATACTGTGACTTTTTTCACATGCTATGACTTTTTTCACGTACTGTGACTTTTTTCACGTACTGTGACTTTTGTCACATACTGTGACTTTTTTCACATGCTGACTTTTTTCACACACTATGACTTTTTTCACATGCTATGACTTTTTTCACACACTGTGACTTTTTTCACATACTATGATTTTTTTCACATGCTGTGACTTTTTTCACATACTATGACTTTTTTCACATGCTATGACTTTTTCACATGCTGTGACTTTTTTCACATACTATGATTTTTTTCACATGCTATGACTTTTTTCACGTAATATGACTTTTTTCACATGCTATGACTTTTTCACATACTGTGACTTTTTTCACATACTATGACTTTTTTCACATACTGTTACTTTTTCACGTACTATGACTTTTTTCACATACTGTGACATTTTTCACATGTTGTGACTTTTTTCACATACTATGATTTTTTTCACGTACTATGACTTTTTTCACAAACTATGACTTTTTCACATACTGTGACTTTTTCACATACTATGATTTTTTTCACATGCTGTGTCTTTTTTCACATGCTATGACTTTTTCACATGCTGTGACTTTTTTCACATACTGTGACTTTTTTCACATACTATGATTTTTTTCACATACTATGACTTTTTTCACATGCTGTGACTTTCTTCACATACTATGACTTTTTCACATGCTGTGACTTTTTCGCATGCTATGACTTTTTTCACATACTATGACTTTTTCACATACTATGACTTTTTCACGTACTATGACTTTTTTCACATACTGTGACATTTTTCACATGTTGTTACTTTTTTCACATACTATGATTTTTTTCACGTACTATGACTTTTTTCACATACTATGATTTTTTTCACATACTGTGACTTTTTTCACATGCTATGACTTTTTTCACGTACTGTGACTTTTTTCACATACTGTGACTTTTTTCACATGCTGACTTTTTTCACATACTATGATTTTTTTCACGTACTATGACTTTTTTCACACACTATGACTTTTTTCACACACTGTGACTTTTTTCACATACTATGACTTTTTTCACATACAATGACTTTCACATACTATGACTTTTTTCACATACTATGACTTTTTTCACATACAATGACTTTTTCACATACTATGACTTTTTTCACATGCTATGACTTTTTTCACATACTATGACTTTTTTCACATACTATGACTTTTTCACATACTATGACTTTTTTCACAAACTGTGACATTTTTCACATGTTGTGACTTTTTTCACATACTATGATTTTTTTCACGTACTATGACTTTTTTCACATACTATGATTTTTTTCACATACTATGACTTTTTTCACATGCTATGACTTTTTCACATGCTATACTATGACTTTTTTCACATACTATGACTTTTTTCACATACTATGACTTTTTTCACATACAATGACTTTTTCACATACTATGACTTTTTTCACATGCTATGACTTTTTTCACATACTATGACTTTTTCACATACTATGACTTTTTCACGTACTATGACTTTTTTCACATACTGTGACATTTTTCACATGTTGTTACTTTTTTCACATACTATGATTTTTTTCACGTACTATGACTTTTTTCACATACTATGATTTTTTTCACATACTGTGACTTTTTTCACATGCTATGACTTTTTTCACGTACTGTGACTTTTTTCACATACTGTGACTTTTTTCACATGCTGACTTTTTTCACATACTATGATTTTTTTCACGTACTATGACTTTTTTCACACACTATGACTTTTTTCACACACTGTGACTTTTTTCACATACTATGACTTTTTTCACATACAATGACTTTCACATACTATGACTTTTTTCACATACTATGACTTTTTTCACATACAATGACTTTTTCACATACTATGACTTTTTTCACATGCTATGACTTTTTTCACATACTATGACTTTTTTCACATACTATGACTTTTTCACGTACTATGACTTTTTTCACAAACTGTGACATTTTTCACATGTTGTGACTTTTTTCACATACTATGATTTTTTTCACGTACTATGACTTTTTTCACATACTATGATTTTTTTCACATACTATGACTTTTTTCACATACTATGATTTTTTTCACATACTGTGACTTTTTTCACATGCTATGACTTTTTTCACATACTATGACTTTTTCACATACTGTGACTTTTTTCACATACTATGACTTTTTTCACCTACTATGACTTTTCACATGCTATGACTTTTTTCACATGCTGTGACTTTTCACATACTATGACTTTTTTCACATGCTATGACTTTTTTCACGTACTATGACTTTTTTCACATACTGTTACTTTTTTTTTTTACATACTATGACTTTTTTCACATTCTATGACTTTTTTACTCTTTTTGACTCTTGACTATGACTGCGTCGGTGCTCGGGCCCTAATTAGACAAATTGTCTTTCAAACGTGATTTGAAGTTAGCTCAGGAAGGAGATTTTGAAGGGCTTTAATTTTGTAATGCTACTACAGAATGTCCTGGTTCTTTCTGAGTGACACCTTGAGGTGCTCTGCTATTAACCTGTGATGAAATGATTTTGTAACTATGCACCATTTCCCATAATATCTCATTTGAATTTAGTTAAATTGTCTCACAAATGTGATTTGAAGTTAGCTCATGAATGACATTTTGAAGGGCTTTAATTTTGAAATGCTACATCAGAATGTCCGGGTTCTTTCTGAGTGACACCTTGAGGTGGCCTGCTATTAATCTGAAGTGAAATTAGTTTGTAACTATGCACCGTGTCCTCTAAAGTCAAATCTGAAATTAGACAAATTGTCTCATGAATGTGATTTGAAGTTAGCTCATGAATGACATTTTGAAGGGCTTTCATTTTGAAATGCTACATCAGAATGTCCTGGTTCTCTCTGAGTGACACTTTGAAGTGGTCTGCTATTAACCTGAAATGAAATTAGTTTGTAACTATGCACCGTTTCCTCTAAATTCAAATCTGAAATTAGACAAATTGTCTCGTGAATGAGATTTTGAAGGGCTTTAATTTTGAAATGCTACATCAGAATGTCCTGGTTCCCTCTGAGTGATATCTTGAGGTGGCCTGCTTTTAGCATGAAATTAAATTAGTTTGTAACTATGCAACGTTTCCTCTAAAATCAAATCTGAAATTAGACAAATTGTCTTATGAATGTTATTTGAAGTTGGCTCGTGAATGAGATGACAGGGGGTCCGCGATCCCTAGGGGGTCTGCAAATTTTTTGTCATAAATGGCAGTGGCATGGCCACCCTACTCACTGTACCTTGCACATGTTTAAAATGAAAACATGAATACATAAACCTGTGTATTATTTGAATAGCTTAGTATTGAATGCACAATAACAAGGTATGTTTATACATGGCACTAGGCCCAGTTTAATATAAAACACAATTTTATACCATATACTGTATATAGGAGGGGGTCCCTGCTCCATCTCTCTATCAGTTTGGGGGTCCTTGGCCTCAAAAACGTTGAAGACCCCTGGTGTAGACTTTCCTTAAGTGTTTGTGTTTGTTTGTACTGACAAAAAAATACCACATATTTGTACCTATGTATACTGTATGCCTACGCCCAAAGCATGGTGACATAGTGAGTGGGACAGCACATGAGCTGGGACAACTCATGTACTTTAATTTGGCAGTACAGGCAGGCGTTGAAGGCCATATTTAAATGTTGACCCTGTGACCCCTGACATTTAGGATTGACCCTCGGCAACCAGACTAAAAGGTCAGGGGTCAGCAAAGGTGCCAGTCATGTCAGGATCAGACTTCAATAAAGATTCGGAGTTGTGATGAACAGGAAGGCAGTTTAATATATTTCTTTGTCTTTTTTATGACTCAAAATATCTGATGTGGTGTCATACCAATTCATAGCACAAAGTACTTGCTTAACCTGCACATTCTGATAGTTTGCATGATTGTGTTTGTGCCATGTGATGTAAAGTATAATGTGAACCTGAACAAGTTTTTGCCAACCATCTTATAAAATATAATTTCATAAAAATATGAGGCTAATATATAATTAATAAAATGTATCACCAGCAATCCGATGTGTGAAAAAGATTGATTATGTGTGTGTGTGTGTGTGTGTGTGTGTGTGTGTGTGTGTGTGTGTGTGTGTGTGTGTGTGTGTGTGTGTGTTTAGGGGTGAAAAAAAATTAAATAAAAAAAGGACAGCACGGAGTAACAGAGAGAGGTGGAAGTAACAAGATCATGCAAAGGTCATTTTTTCATGAGCTTTGGAAATGTCGCCAAAACCTCAGGCTTTAACTAAGAATGCTGATGTTAGTCAAACAGACTTCCATACTGTGTGTTCACTCTGCCAGTTAGAGATTAATAAATGCACTTTCATGGCGCATTAATACAACCATATACTGTAGAACTCTCACAATTAGCTTTGCCTTATCCCTCAATTATTCTTATTCAGGAACACTTCAGGATAATGACATTCAATAAGATCCACTCACAAAATTATTTCAAATGCATAATTTGGACAGTATTACCATAGCAGATTTGTTATAATATTTTATTATACTAGACGAATGAAAATATCCGTCTCCCTTTCTCACCCGTCTTTCTCATCTCTCCCTCCACGGGCACACGCGGTGCTTCTAACACCACCTGCAGTCCGCGCCATCTCAGTGACATAAAACAGCAACTACAGGGGCAGAGAGACCTGTGGCACACCGATGGCCCATTGAGTGTGATCAAAAAAGGCACACTGTAATGCTAATGAAGTGTTTGGGCTCAGTAAGGAGCAGAGACACTCGTGTCACAGTCCTGTCCATGAGAATCACTGATCTAACCTGAACAAATAACAAAATCAAAGAAAAATGTGCTTTCAGCATAATATATTTATGAGCTGATCATAGTGCTGTGATCGTGATGGATAGCCTAACATTAAAGGTATGGTCTGTGTGGGAATCACACTCCCTCATACGCATCAATTCTAATAAGAAAGCTGATTTCAGGCACAATAAACTGCTTCGGCTTGCAATATTTTATGGTAGTTTTGTCATTAAAATGTGTTGATGATATCACTAGCGTGACATTTGCATATTATCTTCACCATCTTCATGATCTTACTGTATGTATGCGCAAGGAATATATAGAAAAAAAGAAAGGGTCATTACATCATTGTGACTTCATTCCAATTTTGCATTGGTGCCAGTTTTATTGAAGTGAATGGGGTGAATGTAGCAAGTCTCACTGTAACCTATCATATCCGTGTTGTTTCAGAGTGTTTGATTGACCACACAATTAAAAAAAAACATATTTTGTGATGCTAACTTATATTTCTTATCATTGTGTGTGTGTGTTGTTTTTGTCATTATTGGTTTCAGATCGTGGCTCTGTTCAGCAGCTGCATATAGCCCAACTTGAGATAGCTACATAGTAATACACAACCAGTTGGGGCAGGTTCAACCTATATTCACCAGACTGCAATCATAACCTGATGGATTTAATAATGGTTCATATTATAATTGGCTGGACTCAATGATTTGGCCTGTCAGAGGAAGGAAAATATAGGACTTGACCGTATGCTACAATGCCTGCGGATTGCAGATTTACATTCATATTCATCTAGCCTATATTATTAGCTAGCGTATACATGAACATAAGTCAAGAAATATACAAGGCATGACAGCGAATTACGTAGGTAAACTGTAAAATGTGCTATCTCTCGCCAACACTGCAGCTCCCGGCCTTTTTCTTTTACACCTTCGCAAAGATTATTTCTTACTAATGTTAACGGTTTAGTGTCCAAATGAATGTAGGACGTCTCAACAGAGCTATTGCTGGGTAACGGGGGGTTTTAATTAAAACGGAGTTTAGTCAAAAATGAAAAAGAAAGAAAGATATGAAAAGTACAGTATGATTATGTGAAAATGCATTTTGTAATTAAGTTTGTGCCATAATGATATCACTTTGAAGCACACAATTTGCATTGCCAATAAATATTTGGATAGGATATGCAACATCTGCCTGATTGAACGTGACTTCCTGTATGAATCACGCCCAGGCTTCTATCCAAATACAGACAGAGACAGATGATTTTGTTGCTTCAGCAGATACAGATAATGACGTCTCAATTTGTTTAGCGACAAAATATGTTCTGCTAATCCCTTCTGAACAAAAGAACAGTAATATTGTTGCTAGGCCTAAGTCCCTATAGAAAGCATAAACAGGAGAGTCGCAGAAAAGAATTGTCAGGGGGAGAGTCACACAACAAAAGAAAAATCCTAAAAGTTATTTAGGTAGAGATGCTTTGTGTGCTTTGATTACTCAGATTTACTGTATCTCTAATATTTCTGGAGTTTGTGATGAAAAAAGCATTTTTTCATTCATTTAGTTGGATAATGTGTTTTTTGTTGGATCTAAACAGTTCTCATCATTGTTCACTTTGGGTGAAAACTTTGTCTGAACCAGCGCCAGCTTTGACTGCAACTTCTTTCTTTTCTCAGCCCACTTCCTTGAAAGCCTCCACTCACATTTGTTTTTGGTCCAGAAGGTGTTGCAGTAAACTCGTCTAATGAACAAATTGTTCCTCCTCATTTGATCTTAGCTGTCTGACCTTTAACCTCGTGATCTGGAACTCATTTTGCAGACTGGCTGATCTCTTCTCTACATTTATTTTCTGCTGTGATACACCTATTATTTCTATATTCAAAGTCCAAATTTGACTGATGTAAATTCTAATTTGGCCTCATTACTTCATGATTATAAAATGTTGCACAGTGGCAGATTTGTGATCTGGATTCTTTTTCATTCCATTGCATCGTGATAGTAGTATTTCTGCAATATATGCCAGAGGTAAAGGGAGACCTCGTTGACCTGATGCAAGCGTCTTACTTTCGAAGAAGCATGTAAACACATTATTCTCCTTCTTAAATGTTTTGACAGATCGCGGTCAAAAAGCATTTGCGCAAACTTCTGTTTTATCAGCCAAGAGTGATCTATTTGGGGTACATTTTGGAAAATGATTAACCTGCTTTCTGCCGTGCCTCCTCCACACACACGGAAGCAGAGATGCTCTCCATCTTAGGCATGATCATTTATTGCAGGCGTTGGATTCACGGTAACTCTAAAATGGTTCTTCATTGTGGATGTCAAAACATGACACCTACATTCGGAGATTCGAAGGCTGCTCTCATACAAGCACTATAGCTTCGAGCTTGCAGACTACGCACTGCCATTTCATCTGATTGTGCAAGAGAAAAAACACAGCTTCATCTTGAGCGTCTTATTTCGGCTTCTTGGCTCTCGTTACCGCAAGGTGGTCTTGTTTGAGCTCCCATTGATGAATTTGGATGACAAGTTTGTTAAATATGAATACATTACAAATTCTTCACCAAGGACTGAGTTGATGAAAAACCCCTTTTCCAAATTTGTATTAGATTTTTTTTGTGATGGTTTATCAATGACATTATGAGACACCCAATATCTTTCAGGTAATGCTGAAAACACTTAAACAAGTATAGTGGAAATGTATGCTTTGCTTTGCATTCTATTGGCTCACTATGCTACTGAGCAAGCCACGTTCAACTCTTCTCCTAAGTCCCGCCTCCATGTGTTAGCCCGGGTTGCACAATGGTCCCACACGTGTAGGAAAGGCGGGAAGAATAAATAAACTTTGCCTCCAGTTTGTCTTCTAAAATCACCCAGTAGTTGAGCAAAAGTGCTGTGGATAGATTTGTAGTCGCAGTTTATAATATCATTCCCAGAGCTCAATCAACTCAACCAATCAATTTCAATCAATTCTCAGGACAGTTAGAAAGAATGGATGGCATAATTAAGAAACAGCTAACAAACTAGAAAACAGAAACAAGCAATTGCTTTAATAAAAAATTAGATTCAAACATGTTTGGAGTTCACCAAAAGACATGTGAGACAATTGTTTTTTTGGCCTTCCAGAACCTGGAAAAGAGGCTACTCATAATTAAAAGCGTTGTTTCATTGTGTTTGGTTGATTTGTGTTTGTGTCTCTTCATTTCTCAGATGAAGAAGTCCATTCCAAGTGCTGCTGACCGAGACAACCTCCCTAACCTTCCTCTTGCTTGGCACAGGCAGAGGAGCTCTCATCCTAAGGAATAACGAAGCGAGAGGATCACCTGATTGCCTCGGGTTCCTTTGATCGCAATACAAACGAACATCTCAAACAATCTCTCAGTCACAAATCTGAGTTCTTTGACCGCCACTGAAAAACAAACTTCATAGAAGATTCTTGACATCAGGAGATGTCAAGAAGCGTAAGAAACAAAATTCTTAATGACATTTCCAAACTGGCTATGCAAATGGTGATGGACTATGCCAGTGACAGACTGTTATGTATGACAACAATTGCCAACTTCAACCCACTCAACAATGCTGACTCCAGTTCCATTCACCTTATTGGATTGGGACATGTTTGACTTTTGGGATTTGGGTGATGAGTTCAAGAGACGAGACAAAGTTGTAATTTTCGAGTTCATCACTTCCCTGCTTTGCTGAGAGTAAATGCTTTAGTTGAGCTGTTCACGATAAGAGAGTGAGTTTGAATGAATTCAACTTAAAGAGATTAATCTCTAGAGAATCTATAGTTGTATCATATATATATATATATATATATATATCTATATATATATATATATATATATATATACTGTGTGTTGTTGTCTGCTTGTGTTTTCATTTAAGGTATTAGGTATTAAGTTTAAATAATTTACATTTACTAGTTGGTTTGGTTCATTTTTATTGTTTGAGTTATTTTTATTTATTTATTTATTTTAGTAATTTATTCTTTTTGATTGACTTTAATTAAGGTTATCATTACCTAATGTATGTAATAAAGGTTCAAGGAATATTTTCAACACTCTTTTATTTCCTTTTCTAAGTTACGTTTGTTAGGTTGTCAAGTGTGCACAAATATGTGCTAAAATCATTGTAATCACTGTAATTTGCATCTAGTTAAGACTTGTTAATCTGCTGCAAATATCTTCGTATCTTATAGTTTTAGAGTTTATGTATTTTTTTGTATATTTTCCTTAGATGTGTGGTAGTTAATAATTACGTTTTAATGTGTTGATTTGCTTTTTATGTGACAAATTTTTATGCTTGAAAGACTTTCTTAAACACTGAGTGCATTTTGGGTTTTCCTCTTTTTTTTTTTGTCACTCCAGAGGATTTTGCAACGTCATTGAAGTGTAGTTTGTCACAGCGAGTGACTAGACATTCAAGTCCTAACAATTTTTTTGAGTGATGTTGATCTCATGATCAAAGAAGGGGGAAACTGAATACCACCATAAATGTATTGTTTGTTCATTGTCATCTATATTGTATTTTGAAAGGCCTCAGAGTTCTTCCCACTCGACGTGCCTTATTGTTGAGCCTCTAGGTGTCTGGAGGTGAAAGTAAGATCAAGGTCTCGTAGAGATTCTCAACTTTAAGTCTGAAAGGATTACAAACACAGCATTGTTTTGTGTCCTCAAAGGTGTGATTTTATGTTGTATAAAGCTCACTTTAAATGCCAGTGTCTGCAAGCTGTACCAAGATATTCTGTGGAAAAGGTTAATGTTGTATTAAACTTACAATTAAAGGAAGGACAACTAAGGCTGATCAAGTTTGTTCTATATTTCATCCAATTAAAGATTCACCTGAAGTATACGTTTTATTCATACGAGGAGAAAACAATGTTTACACAAAAATGGTGATTTACCAAGACTGCTTTGTACTCTTTAGTGTCTTAGTCACTTATACAACTATACAAAGGAAAACGTTAGCGTTAGCGCTAGAGCTAACTGTGGACTAACACAAGTCTAATGTCTAAGCATTTGGAAATGCCAGTAATAAAGCTAAAGCAAGCAGTAGTCCAACACACGCACACAAGGTTGTGTGAACTCACTGGTTTTAACACACGGTTTGCAGATTTTCACAAAGTTTGGAGACCCAAGATGGAACGACTCTCTGCTGCCAGCATCAGTGTTTACAAACCAAAAGCTCAATAGACCGGCCTCCGGATCAATCAAACAGCAGTGGTCACGTCACTGGAGGTCAACCAAGAGCTTGGGCCATAACTATGTAATGATATTTTTATGGCATATCACACAATGACGTTCTTATGACAAAAGTATACTAGGATTTTTTTTAATTACGTTTTTATTGGCATAATATAAAATGACTTTGACAATTTAATACAACTCTATCTTTCTATGCCAGTTTTTATGACATGTTATGCAATGACGAGTCATTTTTAATGACTTTCTATACTATGACTTTCTATATTTTTAATAACATAAAAAAACTGTAGTTTTGACTTTTTTCATGACATTTTTCTTGGCAAACTAGACAATGAATATTTTTCACAAAATGGTTTATTAAGTACAATACTACTATACTACTACTTTTAAGACACGCTATAGTGTGACTTTTAATGACATTTGTATGGCATAGTTGTCTATTGATGTGTTGTGAAAACTAAGAAATTATTATATTTTTCATGACATAGTTTACTAGGACTTTTATGATACTTTACATAGCATACTAGGACTATTCTTGACATGCTATACTATGAATTTTCATGACTTTTGTTTTACATCTTATACTTTGTTGATATTCTATACTATTGTTTTTTATGATTTGTTGTTATGTTGACTTGCCATACTATTACTTTTTTCAACAAAGTTTTTGTGTAATTTTTAGACATACTATACTGTGACTTTTGAATTTATTTTTTCAACATACTATACTATGAATTTGTATATGCCCTTTTTTGACAAATTGTACTATAAAATTACTTTTTTTTACTTTTTTCAACATAGTACAGCATTGACTTACTGTACTATGACCTTTAATGATTTTTTTCAAAATATTATACTTTGACTTTTTATCATTTTTTTTGGCATTCTATACTACAACTTTTTTGTTACTTTTTTCGTCATACTATACTATGACTTTTTTTATTTTTCGTCATACTATACTATGACTTTTTTTATTTTTCGTCATACTATACTATGACTTTTTTTATTTTTCGTCATACTATACTATGACTTTTTTTTTTACTTTTTTCGTCATACTATACTATGACTTTTTTTTTACTTTTTTCGTCATGCTATACTATGACTTTTTTTACTTTTTTCATCATACTATACTATGACTTTTTTTTTACTTTTTTCGTCATGCTATACTATGACTTTTTTTACTTTTTTTGTCATACTATACTATGACTTTTTTTTACTTTTTCGTCATGCTATACAATGACTTTTTTGTTACTTTTTTCATCATACTATACTTTGACTTTTTTTGACTTTTTTTTGTCATGCTATACTATGACTTTTTTTTACTTTTTTCGTCATACTATACTATGACTTTTTTTTACTTTTTTCGTCATGCTATACTATGACTTTTTTGTTACTTTTTTCATCATACTATACTATGACTTTTTTTTACTTTTTTTCGTCATACTATACTATGACTTTTTTTTACTTTTTTCGTCATACTATACTATGACTTTTTTTTACTTTTTTTCGTCATGCTATACTATGACTTTTTTTTACTTTTTTCGTCATACTATACTATGACTTTTTTTTACTTTTTTCATCATACTATACTATGACTTTTTTCAACATGCTACACTATGACTTTTTTTTAACTTGCTATACCATGACTTATTTCAACCTTCCATACTATGACTTGTTATGATTTTTTTCGACATACTATACTGTGACTTTGTTCCAATTTTTTCGACATATTAAAGTATGGCTTTTTTCACCTTTGTTTGACATACTATACAATGACTTGTCACGGACTGTAATTCTAAACCCAAATGCAGACACAGACTATGCAAGTAAATTAGGAGAGAAGGTTTATTTTCAGGGACAGCAGGTGGTGATAATGGCAAGAGGTTGAGGAGCAGTGAAGACAAAGGGTAAGAGGGCGATGGCGGATGACTGAGCAGAGCAAGGCAGGACTGGCAGAGCGGAGTGTGAGCGTGGCAGGTTGTGGAATGAGCTGGCGAGACAGGCAGGCTTGGGAACCGAAGAGGATGATCCTGGATGCACAGGGAGACAAGGTCAATACAGGCAAGTGATAACAGTAGGAATGAACTCAGAATGCATTATACTGAGCGGGCCAGAACGACTACTAGTGTTTTTTCAACATACTTTTTTTTAATATACTATACTGTGACATTTTCATGACTTTTTTATGAAAATGTTTTGACACACTGTATATATTTATGACTTTTTTCAACATACTTTTCTATGAGTTTTTTACTTCAACATACTCTACTAAGTTTTTTTTTTAATGATTTTTTGAGCATATTATACGATGATCTTTTATGTCTTTATAAAACATACTATATTTTCTGGGATTTTGTTTTACTGACATTTCTGTCCACAGTTACTACATTAGTGGGTCTGCACCTATTGAAATATGCAATAATTCCCCCCAAAAAACAACCATTGCTGTCTGCTATGACTTTTTCATGACTTTTTTTTAATTACTTTTTTGACATGCTTTACTTTGACTTTTTTCATCATACTATACTATGACTTTCTTATAACTTTTTTCGGCTTATCATACTATGAATTTTTTCATCATATTTGTTTTATGACTTTTTTCGACTCAATGAAGCTCAAGCAGAAGTTCAGTCAGGAAGATTATCTTTACACTCTTTTTCGTTCATAATCTCTCAGTCTCTCTCTCTCTCTCTCTCTCTCTCTCCCTGTGATCAGCTGATTGTGGGCGTCCACTTTAAATCAACCAACCACATTTTGCACAGCTTCCTTAAGCCAATCACATCGTTGCTGTCAAACGTTAAAAATGTTCTCCTTTATATCATATGTCATATATCAGATGCGACCCTCCTCCACCCCAGTCACCTCCAGTCAGCTTCACCGTCACGCTCCTCATTCATCATCGGATTGCAGCGACTCCCATCATTACCACCACCAGTGTCTGGACTCCAGGGGGATTAGGCTTTACCTGACCCCTCGGGATGGAGTCCAATCGCCAAAGACTTTGCACTATTCATATTTCATGCATGTATAATATATTATAGTTAAATTGTCCAATCAGCAGAGGTCCAAGCAGTTCTCATGACATTTTATCATCACCAATGGTATAAGTTCATTCATCCATAATTTTACCTAACCAACAATTTTAGTTATTTGGCGATATTGTGTGTAAGATTTCCCTGAGCTTGTTGTCAGGTCAACAGTTAAAGGAAAAGATGAACTTTTCATTTATGCTTTTGACAATTTGCTTGTTTTTTTTATGTATGCAGCGTTGCGAATTTCTTTTATGAGCTATGAAGTTCATTCACTGCAAAAGGAGCTTGCGCTCGTCAGGTCTGTGCAATATAATTTCTTCTAAGTAGGTTATTTACATGAATGTGCTCTTTGACATGAATACAGCTACATTGTCATTTTACTTCATGTCCATTTCCATAGCCCATTAAAATTGTTCCTGGCCTTCAGTCTAAAGGTGAAACTGTTGACAGTTAAAATATAAATGAAAGGTGTTAAATTATATGTTATCTTCTGGATGAAAATGGGATTGATATCTAAGACCAGATGGTATATGGAATTCATAGTTGTGCAGTTCAGATCCATCAGAATCAAACCGTAAGACCCGTGAATGTTCAATATTCTAAACTGTTACCAATTCAATCGTTTATAAAATAAAGGACTGAGAGGGCTTAGTTATCTGTTTGCTTTAAAAGTACATTAGAATGAGTTTGTGTGTTTTTATGTCATAATGTGTAGGAATATTACTTAACTGCAGACCAGAATGTTCTGTACATTCATACTGTTTTTAAATGTTAATGTCAGATATTTTTTTTGTCTATTTTTGTTACAGACTGTACCTTCCATATTTATACCTGGATTAGTGAAACGATGGAACACTAACTCGAGCTGTCTGCCAATCTGATCTCAGACATGCTGCATTCTCATTTGGAATACAATATGATGCTATCAAGTGGAGGAGTGATAATCCACCGGAAGACACGTTTGCACAGATGAATGCTTCCAAGAAACTGTGAAAGAGCGACGTGAAATATTGTCAGAGGAGAAAAGTCTCAAATTAAAAATCAGATTAAAGCCGTGGCGAGCTTCATGAATAATGCAGCCAATGTTTATTTCACAGGAAGTCAACTGTAAGACATCGTCTCCTGGCCAAGTTTCCCTGCTCTCAGTACTCTCTACATTTCACCCACACCAGTTATGATGGATGGCATTTTAAAGTAAACTAATTAAGCCAGAAAAAGAAAATGAATTGTGACAATATTTCATCGCGTCAACATCATAATGGTGCAAGTGTCAGACGATTTCTTGCCATCAAAAAATTAAAAGCATAAATCAAAAGGTTAGGGAAGCAAAAAAAGAGAGACTGGGTTTGAAAGTTATTGTTTTAACAAGATGACAAAATCATTAGAATGTAATTTATGACCCTGGGGCAAAGACTTTTTCTAGGATCTGGCGTTGGCATGTCAATGTAATATCCCTGTCATCGCTTTTGCCTCATTCGTTCAATGGGCACTGGCAGGAAATACTTTCATTTCAGTGGCACACTTACTCTGAGTGGAACGAGCTGCTCAGGAGATGACCAAGGCCCTCTCCCCTCTGGCAAAGCTGGTAAATTGGTGTGCTCAAAAGTCCACAGCATGCCACAAATATATAACTTCTCCATCCTGCGAGGGCGGAAGCAGATAGACGCGCAGGATGTAATTCTAACTCTGGTATCTGATTTCCGCGCGGCAAAAATTGTCCTCGCTAATTACGTTCTGTAACTGTTAAAATAAACTAATCTCAACTCGGTGACGTTTTTTTTCTGAAGCCTATTGAACGAAGATAATTAAGTTAAATCAGCTTCATCAGTATAAAAAAAACTCTTAGATTAACATTTTAAAAAGATGTGATTGAAATGAATCTACACTTACTGACAATGGAAAATGTGTCGTGTGAATCTCTATTGCAACCGTTTGTCACTTGATAAACTCAAGTGTTTTTTCCTGTAACCATGTTTCTTTGTAACCCACTTCTCATGCTCTCACCGGCGTACTGTTGGTTTCGCGGTGAATCTTTTTGGGTCACATTGCCCTGTAAAATCAGCTGTCCCTTCAAATGAGGATGCCTTCATTTCTGCACGTGTGAATAATTACTGTAATACGCCAGACACCTGCAGTTTTCATAGCTCTGCATAGCATTTCACTGCCTACACGCTACACTGATAACAATCCATCCTCCTGTAGTTCACATCTTACAGAGACAAACAAGCTCAATACATACAATATACAGACACACATGTATGTGATCCTTTGTCACAGTTTCCACCTTCCACGATGGCCTTTTTTCAAACTCCGTCTCATTTTCTTTCAAATTGACATTTTGTAGTGGCGCCACATCTTCCCTGTAATCCTCATCTGGATTGGCTGCCCGCCCCTTATCTCTCAGCCCTGAAGGTCAACATGTGAGAGGCATCAGTAAAAGAAAATGACCCGCGTGAAACACAATGCGTTAACCTACCTTGGATTTGTAGAAAGAGAAGCTGGGGGTTAAAAAAAAAAAAAACACTCTTCATCTTCAAAACCTACAGTTACATGTAGACCAATTTCCCCCAAACATCCTTGCAACAAAAGCGTTTCACCTGATCGTTTACAGGATGTTGCTTTCTAGTATTTACAGCCTGAAGGGTTGAAGGCAGTTAATTTGCCTGATTTATTGTGTTGAAATTCTGCAACCGCTTCATGCATTCTGCAAGTTGGAGATCTGTGTCTTGCCGTTGTCCTCTGAGGTACCGACTCTGCAAGTAGAATGAATGTAACTTAGACATCTTATTTTGATGGGTATTGATCAAACACAGCTGAGTGGAAAGATACATTCTGCTTGCTTTGACAGAGACAAGGTGTTTCAAATAATTATATTTTTGTCGTGATAAATCGGCTGTAAAAACAATGTGCTTATGGCTTTGTTCAAAAATACCTTTTTTTTTTGTTTCTCCAGCCAGCATTTTCAATTTTATTTTGACTTGCCTCTATAATTATTTCTATTTTTCTTTCTGAACTTGTTCTTGAAACATGTCAAAGCTGTCATAAATCATAAATCCTGACCTTCAATGCAGTTCCAACTTTCCAACCCAGTAACACTGTGACATTCCACAGTGTGACTGAGACTCTGAAAAATGTATACAGCTTATCAGTTATTTCTGGCACAAGCAGCCCCCCCCCCCCCCCCCCATCCCCCCCCAACTCCCTCTCAATAAATATGGGGTTGACTAAGTTGATATGCCTCGGAGGCATTTTAAATATTCCCCAAAAAAATATCTATTCATAAAGCGGGGCAACATAATTGGGTGATTTATGACCTTTTCACACCACTGGAGCGATTAACTGAAGACATCATTCAGGGCTGTCAATCAAACTGATTGTTCACATGGAAACGAAACACCATGCAGCCAATAAGGGAGCACAGCTGACTCGAGAATGATGCCTTCAAAAAGCCTTTTCACTAAAGTGGCCACTTCAAGACTGTCAGTTGCGTTGTTATTTTGTAAAGATAAAACTTCTTCTATCGGAAAGCTACGCCGGCAGAAAGAGGAATGGAATCAAAAGGC
>NW_027176339.1:69349-81849 GCF_023349555.1 Cebidichthys violaceus | reverse complement strand
TTTTTTTTTATACATGTCATCAAGTTCATGCGCATGCCACATAATGAAACTGGCGAAAGATCCTTCCATTAAAAAGCAAACAGTCCACACTCATGGCAGATCTTTGAGCTGACCAGCATGCTTTCTAATGCTGAAGGCAAAAAAAGTGTACAAATAAGCCGTCCATTAAGTCCAAAGTGTTTCTTTCCAAGGCAGGATCCTTATGAAGAGATGTGAAGTCGGTGACTGGTTTGAAACATGTAACAGGTGAGCCACTCGTTTGGCTAATGTTCAGCCTTTCTGTACGCTTGTGCACAGCTCCCGCAGGTTCCCCCCCCCCCCCCCCTTTCATATTAGCTCAAAGTTTCCTTAGGCATTGAGGATCAAAGCACACAATGCGTTGTTTGAGGACAGTACACACTCCGGAAAACCCAGAGATACCGTATTCGTTTTTTTTTTTTTTAGAAAAGACATACGAACCAAATTAATACTTTAATATCAAACACTATTTACATCAAGAAGTTTTTCCTAATAATAATAGTCATAATCATCATCATCATAACAATAATAATAATTATACAGTTTTAACAATGATCTCATTTATTTTTTTTGTTGGTTTTTTTTGTCCTCCAGAAAGGTACAAAACAGATACTAACCTAAGACTACTTGTTCTATGGTCGACTACCTCAGGATACACAGTATCCAGTTTTTAAGTTGATCCTCATTTCCCAGGTCAAAGTGTGTACAGAATAAACCATGGTAA
This sequence comes from Cebidichthys violaceus, assembly GCF_023349555.1. Taxonomy (NCBI): domain Eukaryota; kingdom Metazoa; phylum Chordata; class Actinopteri; order Perciformes; family Stichaeidae; genus Cebidichthys; species Cebidichthys violaceus. The sequence continues at coordinate 81,107 of NW_027176339.1, read as the reverse complement.
TAATAGCAATAATGACGAATAGTAGTATTGGTATAAGAGAGTACAATTGAAGCTGGTATCTGATAAAAGTCTAGCGTTAATCTGCTGACAAAGCGTCAATTTTTGAATCTTATGCGGCGCTCATTCCCTGTGGTGTTCTCCAGAAAATTAGTACCTCATTAAATGGCCTCGGCTCCTATTACCCCCCCCCCCATAGCTGAGCTGCTATTCTGCTGTAATAGCATTGTTACCGTAGCGCAAAACAACAAAAAAAAAAACAACAAATGGCAAAAGGCAAAGGCAGTCTTTCTGGGAAGAAGAAAAAAAAAAGAGAAAAGGCAGCCACAAAAAAACCGAAAAGAAAGCAAAAAACAACAGTGACAGAATGATACTGAACAATAAGTGTGTCATTGAATCGGGTGTGTTTATTCTCAGTAGTGTTGCAGGGATTTTTAGTTGTTTTGTTGTGTTAGGCACTCTAGTCACACTATCTCGGGCTACCTCCCATGTCTTTCCATCTCTTTGTGCGTCCCTCACTTTAATCGTATCCGTCTCCTTCGCTAACCACTTCTCTAAAACTGCAAGGTCATTGGTGCTTTAAACCCCCCCCCCCCCCCCCCACTCCCCCCACATGAAGGAAATCTACACCCCCCCTCCCGAGACCCCCCAAGCCTTCCGCCATCTATTTTTAATACCAGGAATAACTCCCCTTGCCACAACATGGGGTCCACATGCCTGTCATTTTGAACCTCATTAAAGAGTCACTTAAACCTGTAACACTAGGAGCTGACGGTGGACATGCAATTGCTCTTGCGCTCCTTTTCTTGCTTTCTCTCTTTCTATCCGTCATTCCGGAACCAGCTGGTGCACATTTCTCATGCAAAAAAAAAAGGCTCGTCTCCAAAATGAAGGAGTTCATTTCTCCATCCATCCATATTTCTTTGAAGGCAAGCAGAGACAAGTCCCTTTGGTTTGAAAAGAGACATAATAGCCTTCATTATGCTAACTCACCGTGTGCATCTGTGGGGGCTGAAGGATGCTGAATATCATTAAAAAAAATACGGTGAATTCCTTTTTTTTTCATGTAAGTGCTAACATAAACCTGGCCAGACTAAATAGAGCTGTGCATTGCCTTGAATTAAATGGACAGTTGCTCCATTCACACACTGTGTTTTCAACTAATTGAAGCTATGCATCATTCCTGCTAAAGCTGCACTAAACTAAACTCAATGTGATAACCAGCTAACTAATATGCGATGTGTCCGAAGCTGTGGTTGGAGTGACAAAAACAGTATGGTTCTGTGAATTGAAGTGTCAAACACTTTCCCATGACATCCTGTTATTGTTCTAATTTAAGTGGATTTCGTAAAGTACAGGACGGTGTCTCCGCCGTCAAAGACGTTGTTTTGGAGACACAATTGCCAACAAAGTAAAATAACTTAAAAGTTAAGAAAAAGTCTCCAATTTATCTGCGAATTAATGTTTTTTTTTAAAACTCACTTAAACAATCCAAATCACTGAAAAGAAAGCTGTGAATGCAAATGTTTACGGGAGTGTTAATATCGACTAATTGTCCAACGGAACGGAGCGACAATTGCAGCCCTGCTCAGCAAACGCTGCACAAAATGACTGTGACTGTTGCCGTGAAATTGTGTGATCAACTTTCAAAAGATATCGACCCTCGATCGTAACAGCAGTCTGCAAAGTGTCTGGTGAGAGAAAGTTTCAATTTAGATGTTTTGTGAGTCACGGTGAAGCAAATGTGTGTGTGTTGAGAGGTGTTCTATTGCGCTGACTGGCTGTGCTCTTTACACAGGAGGTTTTACACTCACTCGCTCAAGCCATCAGCAGCTTATTCACCTAAACACGCACTTTGTATTCAAGAGAAAATTGGGGCGCTATCTTTAAACCGGGACAGTCTGAAGACCGGCGGGCTAAGGTGCATGCCATGTACGTATTTCTCAGTGCGGTGGTTTGCAGTCTGACCTGCTTAAAACCATTATTTTCCTTTTCTTACGGCTTCATCTTTCAGCTTTGCACTTCAGTTCCCCGTGAAATGGAGGCGTACAAATCTGCTTCCTTTAACCAAGCAGAACATGATCAATATCTTTTTCCGAAAGGCTTCTTGAGAGGTCTCAGGACAACTTTGTATTTGTGTATGTACAGTTCTTTCTAAGACCTAGCACCTTCACTTTTCTACTGCTGCTACCGTATACCACTGTAAAAACCCTACTGCTGTTGAATGTTAGTGTCGTGTAGTGTAGTGTGTTTGACTCTCTAAGCACGTGTCTGTGTATGCGCTGGATATTATGTGTATGTGGGAAAACACCAGCGCTGCAATGACATTAAAACATGATGTAAAGGGATGTCAAAAGTCACCGGAAAATAAGAATCACTAAGTGTCAAAAAACGGGATTTGGCATCTTAGTTGAAAGTTTAAGAGGGGGAACTGTCTCTCCCACTTCCAACATCAACTTTTTTCACTCACAGACGGAGAAAGACCACTTAAATATATTTCTGAAAAAAATAGAGGGTTCCTTGAGAAGCCTGCTGTGATGCCCAATCAAGCAAACACGCTTCACGCAAATCCCGCCACTTCCCTGCAGCCTCGGGCAGCTTCAGGCCACGCTAGGTGTAAATGCCCTCCGGGACAGAGGGAGGCGCTATGAAGTGAAGAGTGCTGATAGGCAGACCAGCAACAAGGCCAGTAGTGGACTTGTCTGCAGGTGCGGCGCAGCATTCGTTTCGTCGCTTCGGGAAGGCTCAGCCGGTTCATGGCTGGTATCGTCTAACGGATAAGGAAAAAGAAACGAGGACTTGTTATTGCTGGTACAAACTGCTCTTATGCAACAAAAGGCAAGATTTGTGCAATTCATTTAGAATCATACATTTAAGGTTCAACAGTGGGGACATCCGTGCATTACTGAGATGTTTGGGCTCGTGTTCATTGAGTTCATAGAGTTGGAAAAGGTGAAGTCTGAGTTGCCATATGAACTTGGGTTGCTATGTCATGCTTTGAATCTTGTCCGGAACATTTTTTTTTTTTTAATTCAACTCCCAGATGAAGTGCCTCTTGTGTGGCAGCGGCATCATGGGAAAGTAGCTGAACCACGCACAGCAAAGGACAGCAAACAGAACAGAGGACCGGACCGTTACATAACTATAAAAGTCTGTGTGTGTGTGTGTGTGTGTGTGTGTGTGTGTGTGTGTGTGGTAGGGCCTGAAGGGACATGGCAACAGTAGATGACGGATGAATGTTTTAATTTCCCTCCTTTGGAGAGCGTAATAGGGGAGTGAGCCAGAGGAATCATGCAAGGTGAGAGGCAGCCATTACAGATGCAGGCAGGATAGCAAGGCAGGCAAATAGGCAGACAGAAAACCAGGCAGGAGGAGAGGCAGATGGGCACCGCAAATGTCCTAGGATCTGGCCTTGCCTGTGTGTGTGTGTGCGTGTGTGTGTGTGGGTGTGTGTGTGTGTGTGTGTGTGTGTGTGTCCCAATTAAATGTCAGTTTATGATAAACTCTGATCTTCCCAGTGAACAATTTCAAAGTGTAATAGAGCAAACTTTCCAAATGATTAATATCTATATGATCTTCTTCAGATGGCCTATATTTAACGTGTTGTTTTGTTTTGCTCCAGATCTTAGAGTGGGTGATGTGGAGTGTTCCAGCGCAGTACGAAGACGTATGAACGCTGCACAGAATGTAATCAATGCTGCGCTACAGAGCCAAACAGCAACTCAGTGAGGAGTGAAACAGAACATTCCAAATTGCCACATGCATATGGCATTTTTTTAAATACATATATATGATTTAATTAGCACTCAGGTGACTTATGTATTAGTGCAGAATAATTCTAGTAAAAAAAAAAAAAAAAAAATCTGACTGATGTTATGGAGCACAACATGCAGCTGGAAATGAAAAAGGTTTGACTGAAAAGTACAGTGTGTGAATGCGAAACATGCACATCTGTGAGTCCATCACTGTAAACCGACACATCCATGAATGTGATTTAGATATATATATATATATATATATATATGCACACTACATACTCAGTGTACATACAAATATACATTAGCATGCAATACAGTCCATCGCTTTATATGCAAGCAACAGTGGCATGACACAACATCTGGAGGAGAGTCAGAGGAAGAGGAGCATCAGGCAGAGATGTGGAAGGACAGACCAGCTTCCAGACAAACGGCATCAAAGGGGAAACGGGCACAGAGACAGGAGACAACACATGTACAGATGTAAGGCGGTCACACTGAAGAGAATCAAATAAGCAGGAAGCCATACTAACCTCGTGGTTCTAATGTATTGTCTACTTTGTCGTTTACATCAAAAACGCGGTCATGTACGCCTATAGTTTTCACACAGCTGTCTATAACAGAAAATAGGGAGAATGAGAGATCATTAGAGGTTTATGCCAAATAGGTTAGTGACATTTGAAGCCCCCCCACCGCCCCGCCCCCCCCCCCAGCCCTGAAATCAAACATCCCAAGCAACAAAGCTCATGGCAACATTCAGATGAAGTATGAAGTGACCTGGATTTCATTTGACGTGATCATCCATCATCCTTGTCATGTGTTCAGAAAAAAAATAGTTCTTAGCGAAGTGAAGCACTTTTTTTGTGATAAATGAAAGGGGGGTATGTTGGACAGCGAGCAAAAAGGTAATCGAAGGAGGAAGTGAGGTAACCGGAGAAGTAGACATAAACTGTTTTGATTTCCAATCCAAATGTGAACTTCAACAAGCTCCATTACAAAGCCGTGTGCTGCATGCAAACACTTACTTGATGGTCGGACGAAAACTTTGAGCTTCAGGCACGTTTTCCTCCCGTTCTCAGCAATGGTGGAGGCTGAAAAGAAGAAAAAAAAAAAATCACATGACAAAAGTAAAGAGGGTGTTAATATGATACTACATGTAGTGGCTTACATGCACTTAACTAGACTCCATTTTCCCTTCATATAAAAGCATCAATACATTTTTAATATTGAATAAATCTTCGCCCCGTAGAGTCAGTTAAAACTGAGGTAGTTTATTTAGAAGAAAATAAACTTTCAGATGTTAATGTTGACTTGTAAGTGGATTTTGTAGGGTTAGTCATGGTTCTTGTGAAAATTATAGCCAGAAAGTATTTACAGATGTGCTTGGGAAATGTCTCTGGGGGAAAGTGGAGTGCTTTGCTCAGTTTAATTGTAGCGTTTTAGATTCCACAACTGGCAGCAGCTTATTAAGGATCAAGGAATTTGCATCCTCTATAAAAAAAAAAGAAAAACAAATATAGAAAAAAATAAACACTCCAAACTGGAAGATTTCAGGTTGTGCTAATACTTCATATGTATACATTCAGGCATTTTCCTCTCTTAAAAACCTCAACGTTCTTCGAGGGACATGCATGCATGCATGTAGCATGCATGCATGCATGTGACATGTATGTGCCGCGTGTGCGGATGGTTTGCGGTTGCTGTCAGGAAATGGATCCCTTCCTGTCAAGCCCATAGGGGTGTGAATCTCTGAGCGTTAGCTATCATAGCGGTTGTATCACATCCCCTAAAAATATCTCATGTGGAGAGCGTGTGCGAAAGTGTGTGTGTGTGTGTGTGTGTGTGTGTGTGTGTGTGTGTGTGTGTGTGTGTGTGTGTGTGTGGTTGACCACTAATGGTGTTGTGGTGAGGCACCAGGTGCGTTCTCCTGTAGACAAGGATAGGGGTCAAACACATGTCAGTTGGAGCTTGGTGGGAGCGTAATGCAAGCATCCATCACGGCAGGGGAAAGTACAGTAGTTTAAAAATATACGCTGTTGTGTTAGAACCTCATATCTAACGAAGGATATTTTGCTTTTCACGCTATTGTGATATATTGATGCTACTTAAAGCAAACGTGTTTTCATTTCTACTACCCTCAGCGCCAGTGAGACCACACTTGTCCTTTAAGATGTCTTTCGGGCGTCATTTTATGTCTTCTGTGAATCATTCCACAGCTGATGCAATGAAGCCGAGCATTTGGGATCTGTCAACCCCTCTCTAGTGAACCTTTACCTAACCCCTCCCCTTCCCTCCCCTTCCCTCCCAGCTGTGTCACCCTCTCTTGTCGTCTGTCAGCGCGGCCGTATCCATTCGTCAAAGCTCAACTGGCGGCGCACGCGCCCGACCCGCTGTGTGTGCGCGTACGCACACGGGATACAGATTTTAATATCTGTCGGGAAGCGTTGCTCCATGTCCCCTTAAGTAACAGTATTTACAATTCTCCGGTTTCTCCCCAGGTCTGCAGAATTTGAATCATTTAAAAATGTCCGTACACATCGCAGCAATCGATGTCCCAGCTTCTATTTCAAGTGGAGGCAGTTGTGAAAGCAGTGATCTGTCTCTGTAGCCAGGGGATATATGTCCATTAAGAGAGTTATTGACGAATAACTATGGAAAAAGGGTCAGAAGAAATCCTCGAACTCGCCCTGAGATCAAGATGCCAGTTTTTCGTCAAATGCGTACTCTTTCAATCACTTTCATTTCGCTGAAGCCTTCTCTGCAGCTCATCAAGCTCCCTCTCTATCTCCCTCTCAACCGCGCAGTTACCGTTTTAACGCCGTTAGCTTCATCGGCTGCTTCTTAGTCGTGTGTCAGTGTGCGCGAGAGGCGACTTGAGATCAGACGCCCCTTTTTTTCCCACAGCTCAGTTCATATTCAGCAGATGCAGAGGGGGAAGAAAGTGGAGGGAAGAGAGAGAGAGAGAGAGAGAGAGAGAGAGAGAGAGAGAGAGAGAGAGAGAAAAAGAGAGAGAGAGAGAGAGAGAGAGAGAGAGAGAGAAAGGGAGAGAGGAAGAAGAGCGAGAGAGAGAGAGGAAGAGAGAGAGAGAGAGAGGAAGAAGAGAGAGAGAGAAAGAGAGAGAGGAAGAAGAGCAAGAGAGAGAGAGAGAGAGGGAGGAAGAGAGAGAGAGAGAGAGAGAGAAAGAGAGGAAGAAGAGAGAGAGATAGGGGGGAGGAAGGAGAGAGAGAGAGAGAGGAAGAAGAGAGAGAGAGAGAGCGAGAGAGAGAGGAAGAAGAGAGAGAGAGAAGAGAGAGAGAGAGAGGAAGAAGAGAGAGAGAGAAGAGAGAGAGAGAGAGGAAGAAGAGAGAGGAAGAGAGAGAGAGAGAGAGGAAGAAGAGAGAGGCCTTATTATTTTGGTGTGGAGGCAGCCGATGACACGCTAATGAACCTTGACCACAGTCGCTCACCCACTCAGTTATATACCAGTACCCACACAATTTATGTCACTCTTCTTATTGCTCCACATTTCTTTTCCAACGCTATACTTAATGCTCCCATATGCAACGTGTGCACATAAGCACGCACACACACACACACACACACACACACACACACACACACACACACACACACACACACACACACACACACACACACACGTCTCCAGATGTCTTATCTTCATCATTGTTGTGGGCAGAGCTGAGTCACAGCCATCGACACCAGCCACTTAGCAAAGGCAGCTGATCATGAGAGAAGTATGTCCCTGATGAAAATGGCAACAACAAAAAAAAAAACGCAAGTGGGAGTCTCCGTCATGATGACAGTTAGTGAAGCTGTTGTGATGTTTACAGATTTGGCCCGTGACACCCTATCCACCTCCTACACGAGAAGAGGAACGGACATATAGGGCGCACAGCGGGACAGATATCACAATTGCTATCGTGTTCATCAATTTCATGCTACGTAGTTGCACCGGAATTCGATATTTTTTATGAATACAGTATATGACAACGACGCTGGTGTGAGTAAAGTCAACTAGATGAGCTCCACTGAGCTCCGTTGCGTCGGCGTGCTGCAGATGAGACTGAGGTGCGTTGCCGTACATTCTTGACTACAAAGGAAAGATTACGCTTGCAGCGCCTCACACGCGTGTGTTTGATGAGGATCCCTCCGCCAAACCGTCCAGCGCCAGCTCCTGTTTATTTTGGATTAGCATGCTGCTGAGGGCCAGCTTATTGTTCTTGTAGGCTGTAACATCAACACCTGCTATTCTGGTCCCCCCCCCCCCCATCAGGCCAGCAGCCTCCGCCATCAATCCATCCAGCCTGAGCAAGAGGCTGCTTTTGAAGGACAGAGGCCCTGAAAAGATGTCCCAGAGACGGGAGGAGGGGGGGGGGCGAGGTCGGGTTACTCCTCCAAGCCTTGTCCCCTGGCTAGTAATGGCTGGTCCCCTCAGTACACTGCATTATGCATCAGCATTAAGGCAAATGGAATGAAGCAGAATCCAATTACGGAAGAACAAACAGGTGGGCTCAGTGCGGCTTAGGCGCAGCATTGTTTCAATCACAGCCCAAGCCAAGCTTTATTGCAACTGTAATGCTATCTGGAAAACACATTTCCATTGCCTTTCAATGAAAGACTCAACAGCACATTCCAGACACGAGGACATAAAAGCATGTGTCTGTAGCAATGGGGAGCTAAAAGCAAAAGTTTACGCCGGCTAAATACACTAGATGATATCATGGTAGGATATTGATTTCTTATCCGTCATTTAGGAGCTGTAATGGCTCAGCTGTAAAAGAATACTGCAGGGTGAGTCAATCAAACCGCTAGAAGAGGCTTTGTTTGTTATTTCTTTTCGACTCAGGTGTCATCTGGGTTTTTTTTTTTCTTCTCATAGTTGCTGAGAAGCAGACATATGGCAGTATCGCCACAAACCACAAACGCCAAACGCAATATTTACAGATTAGCAAGCAATGCGGCACGAACGGTTTTAATAAATTCATTTGTATAGTTTCGACTTCCCTCTTTTGACAGCTGTGTTTAAGATGTTTGCAGTGGTCCGCTAACAACACCAGCAAACAATCCATTGAGACGACTTCCCGTCCCGAATGTCCACAAATCTAAACAGGCGGTGACAACAAGAAGCCGAGCCTTGCATAGACTTGTATGCCATCATGTGGAGATGTAACATTAATAGCGTCATGTTAGCATGCCTGTAGTCGGCTTCAGGTCTCCAGCTGGCTTTAATAATGGCGCTCTAATCCTTTGATCCCTGCTTATTTGTTAGGAGGACGGGGTGGGTTAAACAGAATGCCCTGTAATGTTGTGTGTGTCCAGCGCTGAGCATTCCTAGAGAGCTAATTCTGCCAGCTCTCTCGAAAAAAACAAAAAAACAAAAGGAAGAAAAAAGGCTGCTGGCCTTGTCTTTGATTTGCCGGGATTACTCATGTGGCTTACACCGTGCAAAAGTTTAGATCCAGGAGTTTATATAAACCGGTGTCCAAGAGAGAGGACACACATTGACACAAACACACAAACACACAGACACACGCAATGTTCCTCTCTTGACCCTTTGTAGCATCTTCTACCCACGTCTCCGTCCAGTTAATTAGACAGTCTGCAGCCAGAATACATTTCCTCTATTCGGCGCACAGAATTCACTGCTGGGATTCATTAACGTTCCTTGTTTGGTTTCAGGGTATGGAATCATAAAAAGAGGACAATGTTAAACCCAAACACGTGGAAGAAAACCTTGAATTGAAGAGACAAGAGGGAGAGAATAATTTATATGACCCCCCCCCTCCAATAGGTAATGTAAACTGCTGCACTGTCCAAAGTAAAGTCCTACAATAGCACACACATGCAGTACAGAACAAACCCATGTGGAATGAAATGTACATAAACACTACACAAAATGTTCTTCCCATATCCAACCGGTTACAAAGCAGCGTACTGTTCTACCAAGACAGAAAGACGGGAAGAAATATAGTAAATAAAGATTCATAACTACCAGCGCATACTATGCAAACTATCTGCACTGCGGGCTCTGTGTGTGTGTGTGTGTGTGTGTGTGTGTGTGTGTGTTTGTGTGTCCACACGAAATGCGCGCGCACACGAAGATGGAAGAGACTATCCACTGAAGAGGCCCATTAACCAGATGCTACTACAGCGAGCACACAATAGGAGGGAATGAGGAAGCTGGGAGGAGCAGTGAAAGAAGAGGACTTGGATTCAGGCAGCCGAGGGGGACTCTCTCCCCCCCCCCCCCCCCCCCCCCCCCCCCCCCCCCCCCCCCCTCCCCCCCCTCCCCCCCCTCCCCCCGGTGATAGCTGGCCTTTTGCTCTTTTCTTGCATCTTTCAACCGCCGCCAAAAGTGAACCAAAGTCATTCCTCATGCCGCATGCTCCGAGGTGACGAGGCCACAGGCAACGGGGGGGGAAAGAGCGAGAGAAACAAGGGTGGGGTGGGGGGGGTTGGGGGGGAGGGGAGGGGGGGGGAGCAGGGGCACGTGGGTTGAGACGTTAGAAGTAAGTTGAAATCGATGATGTCTAATTAAACGTCGCACTAGTTCCCTCGCACCATTGTACGTCGATGCAAGAGTGTGGGGATACAATTATTTCCTGTTATGTCAATCTACATCAAGCATCGACGTTCTATGAAAGATCACATAATGACAATCCAACAAAATTGCTCTCTCTTCTTGAAAATCAAAAGTGCTTTGAAAGCCTGAAAACCCTTGAATTTCATCAGCTAATTCCCGTCCTTGCACTCAAATTACAATAAACTTGGTGATTTATTAATCCGAGGGGGGTTTGGCTTTCTAAAGCAATAATAAATCACTGTACAAAATAATGTGTCATTACTGCTGCACTTAGTTTATCCCCATAGAATCAAAATATTATTGGTATGGCTCGGGGTATCCGCCCACTGAATAAAATAAGAGGAGCGCGGATGTGTGCTGAGAACGCAAATGTGAGTATTGTAATAGAGAGAAGAAAAAAAAAGAAGAAAAAAAAAAAAGAATGAATAAATGAACAATAACCAATTAAAAATAATGACCAATTCACCGGGTTAATAATATATGTGTTAATGGTTTAACGGCCAAGGATAAAATGTCCTTGTCTTTGTTGTAGTGAATCATAATCGGCTCCTGAAGACGGCCGGTATGGGAGCATGAATCATATTGCCCTCTGAATCACAGCCCCTCGCCTGCCCTACTTTTCCTCTGATCTCTTTGGCTTTTCACGGCCTTGCCGTTTCCCAGCAGACAAAGTGACGACTACTTTATTGGCGGTCAAGCTCAAAGTAACTTGATTAGAGGCTTTTTTTTTTTTTTTTTTATCTCTCTCTCGCTCGCGTTGCTTTCTCTGGGCTGTCAACAAGTGCGGCGTGACTTAGCTCACGGTGTATTAATAACCGGGTTTGTGGCCAACGGGCTGCTGGCTCGCTGGTAGACCCGTTCCCAGTTTATCCTTGAAACTCCGATGAGCTTGTTGTGACCAGGCCTTTCCCTAGACTAGCCTAAACGCATCTACTTGATTCTAAAAGTTTTTTGGTTTTTTTTGCGAACGCCACTACCTCATTCCTTTGCTTTGATGTCGGTTTGAGAAGTTTGCCGTTTCACCCGTCGATCCAAAAAAAAAAACGGTCACGGGTGTTCACTTGACATCTTGAGACGGTTAAGGCTGCTTCACATGATTCACATCTTTTTAACAATGCAATGCATTAACCGCCGTGTGCCCTGGATGGAAGCACCAGTATTTGTTGGTCTTTATTCAGGGGTTTTCCTGTTATGTGTCCGTAACGCGCAACACCAAGGGCGGAATCTGGTGCAGAAGAGACACGGGGGAGGGTTAGTTTGTTAGCACTGTCCTAAATTCCAAAAGAGAAAGATTGGATTAAAAGCGGAGACAAGAAATGATGTAGTAACCAGGGGAGGCATGAGGTGATGGAATGTCTATCCATCTATCAGGATTATCATAATGCATTCCAGACAGCTTGCATCTGTATGGCTTTTATGTATG
>NW_027176339.1:65000-69249 GCF_023349555.1 Cebidichthys violaceus | reverse complement strand
AGACAGAACCGTGGCACCGCTACCGCAAACCTACGATACACTAAACCAATAAACACCAAACTACCGACTGCTTTTACTTCGGACCGCTGGGAAACCAAATAGGGGAAATTCTAACCTGCAGAAAACATTTAGCAGACTGAAGGTTCCATTTCAGACACAAAAAGTTTGTTATCTGAGATTCCACCTTCAACACCGCCGATAGTCTCAGCTGCACCAGTGTGTTTTGTCTACCATTGATTCGAAAACCACAGCAGAAGTAGCCCTTTCACTTTTTTTTTTTTTTTTTGCCTACAGTTCAAACTTTCACCCCGATCATTTTTTTTGCGATACCAAAAAAAAATTCAAAAACGAATTGTAGGAAACAGGTGTGACAAAGTTAAGTAAAAACAGTTTTTTTTCCGCTGCCATTTCCACCAACGGGTTTCCATTTCTCTCTGAGCGCTTCAGGGCGATCAAGCGAGCGGAGCGCGACGCGTCGCACACGCCGATGTGAAACGTCCAACCTGGGCACGATGATTTCAGAGCAAAACAGACGTTGTGACAAAACCAAACTCAAACTGCAGCTTTATTGTGATGGATCGTCTCGCTATAGGGCAATTTTCAAGTCTGCGGAAGCTGCGGTTTCGTAACGGTGCGAGAAAATGAATGGCAACAAAGGGCTTTTTTTTGGGGGGGTTTTTGGGGAGGAGGTAGTGAAAGGAGCTAGCTTCAGACACCGACAAGAAAGAACGTAAAGAGAAAGTCAAACATCTTTGAAGTCACCCCAGCTAACATCATTAACACAAATTACACTATCGATTTGAATGGGTTTCCAGTCGTGAAGTACCGTTGGCTCAAATGTGCCGGTTCATTACAGGCGTGGCGCGTTCACACAGTGGATTCTTAGAGCAGCCGATATTTCGGTGCGACCGCGGAGCCGATTTATGTTCGCGGTGCCACACCGGCTTCCTACGGTCGCCCAACGCTCGGAGGAAGGGACTCGATATTTATTATCCGAGTCACCAATGAGACAAATTTGCTAATCTCTTCGGTCTCCTCCCTGCCGCTGTGTTACCTTCCTGGCTTCCTGCCTCGAGCCAGAGGGGCGAGCGTCAGACCAACTCTATTTAGAGTAAGTAGAACGGAGTGACTGGTGTTTCGCAGGCATTACAGCCTCTGTGAAAACCTGTTTTCTTTTCCTGAGGGCGAGTCAGTGCTCAGGAAGCTATCTATTGCTCAGATCTGACTATGGACGCAAAAGAGAGCAAAAAGACACAACATGCAATGGAGCCAAGTGGATCACAGAGGTCTTGTTTTCTCCCCTCTTCTCTAGTGCGAGTGTGTCAGATGTGAGATTAACAGATTTACTTAAATTTCCCCGTCTTTTTTTTTTTTTTTTTTTTTTTTTTCTTTCACTAGAACTGAGAAAACTTGTCAGCACATCTGGAAGATATCAAGTTAACCGAGCGGGCCGGTCAAGTGAAAACTTTTCTGTCGAAAAAGTAAAAAAAAAAAAAATTTAAAAAAATACAGTCTAAGGAAAGTCTATCAACAGCAGGGATCTAGATTCAACTTCCCAAATTGTGTTTGCGTCTATTGAGGGAAAAGCGGGTCCATAAATAAACAGCCGGGGCAAGTCAGAGTAAAGACCAAGACCACAACAGTCACGGTCTACGGTGTATCAGGCCGAGGATCTGCGCACCCTGCTGGACCGGTCCCGGCTTCGGGAGAGGGCTCTCAGTCAGCCGTCCGTTTTTCTACCCCTGACCACTAATTGCTTCAAGCAATAAATCATGTTTTGCCGAAACTTCAAACTGAATATAAATAGTTGTGCAACAAATTCGGGCTTGTGCAATTAATGGCTTTGTATGCACTCGGAGGCTAAGCTGTGGATTTTATTCAACAAATACTAAGTGCCATTGGCAGTTGAGTGAAAGATCTCTGTAAACTCCGGCAGCAGTGTTTAGACTTAATAGGCCCGGGGACAAGGCCGTACAGTCTGAGTCCACGAGGGACTTTTAGTGGGAAACGCTGTCTCGGCAAACGTGTACGCTGAACACTGACTCCAGGTCTGTCCGAGCAGAGAGTGGTCTGACTGGAACGGTGTCTGAGGAACTTTTATTTGTACTTCTGCTGAGGTTCTCCGAGTGAACGGCACAGACCTTCACTGCAGTGCCGAGTCTAATGCTGTTGTCCTTTTATTCATATAAAAAGGAAAAGTGAAAAGCATACACTTTTTATTCCTAACACATTTAATACCATTTAAATAAACTGTTAGATGTATAGACTGCTCATCAATATGTAAAACAAATGGGGGGGAAAAAAAGTTTAATTTGGGGAAACTTTGTTCATTTTAGAATGAGAAAGCTGTGCACTATCAAAAGTTTAGCACGGGAACGTCCTCACTACACTTATAGTGGTAACAACTTTCACACTGTTAAATCATAACTCTACACTGGGCTTCATGATCCAGATTTAGTTTGCTTTATTTCTTATTAATTTCATCAAATCTATCATTTGATCTCTAAAATCAGTTTTTCTTTCTTTTTTTTTAAAACCTCCTTACCTAATTTCTTTGGATTTTTTTTGGGGGGTTTTCTTTTTGACTTTACAAAGCTCCACATGTCAACAATCCAACATTATAATGCCGCACAAAAGAAGAACTGTATTGCGTAGGCTTCTGAACTTAACTACAATTTTGCTCAGAGAGACGTTTCCTCACAGAAAAAAAGTGATTCAAACAGTATTTTTGAAGATGAATAGGTAGAAAAAGTGAATATTCCACTGCCATGGTGCGTTTATTATATCCATGAAGCACTTATGTACTTATAGCTGTGCTGGGACCGCTGCGTGCCCATAAATTGCATTACGGTAACTGTACTGAATCGGGTGAAGGAGCTTCTTTCTTTTTTTCAAAATATTGACTGATATTCTCACTGGCTTCATTTAGGATCGCTAGTTAGGGACGAAGCCACGTCGGTAAACACCCTGAACACAGCACCGCACACACAAGCTGCTCCTCTCACACAGGTCTGACGCGTTCGGCCCACAATTTAAGTTAAGTCCGTCTGAAGTGAGTCAACGAACGGCCACATTAGACGGACTTCGTGGCGATTGTTCGGCGCTTAGCCCCGTTGAGACCACAAGTCACACTGCTGCTCGTGGGTCCAGCGGGGTCGTGTGAATACACGGCTCGAGAAACAACACAAGATAATGCTCTGAACCAGCTAGAATAAGTCACAATGAAACGGACGGTATTGACAGCGGGTGCAACACCACGAGATGAATGTTGTGTCCGGGGCCTTATTACGCACGGGGTTGTTTTTTTTTTTTTAAATCTATGGGTTCCTCGAGGGACGCGCTGATAATCAGCAGCCATTGAAAAATAAGACACGGTGGCGTTTTTTTATTTGTTCCTTTCCTCGCTTACAGCCTGTACCTATACAGCTACTGGCATTATGCCCTCACTGCGGAGAATAAACACCGATGTTGGTCCAGCAAAACCTGCGAGCCCCGTAGTTCATGCAGATGCGCGGGGAAGGGGGGGGGGAGGGAGACGGGAGCGTCCCCGACCCTCCGCGGTAGAATAAACCCGCCCGGTGCGAGGTGAGGCCACTTACTTGGCATTGGTCCGGTTCCAGAAGACGGCGTAGCGGTCGGCCACCACTTTGGAACTGGGCTCCTGGCTAAATGCACACATCAACAGCACCAGGCAGAGGAAGATGACCATTTCCATTTGCAGCATCACTACGGCGAAACTTCGGCACGTATTCCTCTTCGGTTGTCGTGTCAGTCAGTCGGGTTGTACACTGGGCGCTTCAACCGGGACAGGTGATGAGCGTCTCATTCACATACGTGGTCGCTGGCGCAAATTGTGAATGCTGAACAAATTACAAGAAAAAAAAAAAAAAAAAAAAAAAAATTGCGCGCGACGTGGAAAGACAAGAGCGACGGGAGGAAGAAAAAAAAAGCGAGGACGTGACCATTCGAAGGGAGACACTTGTTCGGGTTGACGGGGATTTAAAGTTGCACACCAAAAAAAAAATCCCCGACGCGTCACCGTGTCGTCTCCCTGATGCGGGTCGGTTGTCCGGGTGGATCACAGGCTTCTTTTTTCTTTTTTTTTTTAAATGTCACGCAGGATGTCAGCTCTGACAAAATATGTCTCCCACCTAACGCGCACAAACAGCGAGGGCAGCACACAACAAATGCGCAGCACAACAGGCACTGTCTTGGTGGTGGTGGTGGTGGTGGCGGTGGTGGTTCCCTC
>NW_027176339.1:50000-60000 GCF_023349555.1 Cebidichthys violaceus | reverse complement strand
CCCCTCATCCCCCCCCCCCCCCCCCCCCCATTCACACGATCGTACGCTTCACACTATCGTGTGCTTCAAACTGCGAACGCAGATTAGGCCGTGTAACATGTGAGCAGAAAATACGATTGCACCTCTTCAGAGCACAGATGTGGAATTTGAATTGATAATAATCTCATTTTCTCCTTTACGGAAGAAGAGACGGGGCTCCAAAAAGAGTCGGAAAATAAGCACTCGGTGGCACCTGTGAATATTCAAGTCAAGTTTGACAAACCATTTAATGCACACATCTTCCACCCGAACTCACACGTGAGTCAGTCAGGATCAAAAAGCAAGTGTAGCATTCCAAACGTCGGTGTCTGTATCCTGTCTATTCATAGACTTGACACAAACCTTTCTCATTACATCTGAGCTCATCGAGAACATTACCTCCCCTTCTCTGTCTCGCTCCCTCGCTTGCTCTTAATTCTCCGCCGTCTCCCTCTTTAGGATGCATATTAGATTAAAGATTTTATTGTCACACTCAATGCACTTAGAGCGTTGGCAAACTAAATCACAGGGAGACAGCATGTCATAGAAGAGACACCTTGGGTTGACTAAGTCATGACGAGCCAGCACAAATCGATGAGAGGGACTAATCGGATGTATCTGCTGGGACTGGGCCCTGCCCTGAATCTCAATGATGGACAACAGATGGGGGGGCCGATGTTGCCATTAGTGCGCCGGCGGTGCAGTAGACGGAACAATGTAAGGACAAGGGCTTCCTTTTCAATGAGGAACCAGGTTTTCAACCGGGAAAGCCAAGGTCCTTCCTCTTCATATAGGGAAGGCAGGGAACCTCCAGTGGCGATGGCTGACCTGTGTTTGTGCAAGAGGCAAAGAGAGTGAGGTAAAGAGAAGGCTTGTGTGTGAATGTACCTCAAAATGCTTTTGATTCGTTTAAACAACTTGGATAAAGTTCGGTAAAAGCCCTGGTCGCGGTTAAAAGTCCTTGAGCCTGTCATATTTAATATTGATCAATATGTCTTGTGTTTCATATTTTATATTTATATTACAATTTCAATGTTTTGGGGAGATTTATCTTATTCGTAACATGGCTTTATGGAAATAAATAGATAGATAGATATCTTTACAAATGTACTTACAGTCACGTTTGTGGTAAAGAGCAGCAGACATTCAGTAACATTATCCTTTGGATCTTGGTTATAATGGAGATATTGCCTTTGAAATTTAGATTATGTGCTAGGATAGGACAAAGGAGGATAAAGATCTTATGTTTTCCTTTATCGTTTATCCATTTACTTTGGATTGGTTACATATATGGATTTACTTCCAATGGATTCATATTCCTCAGCTTCTTTCCTAGTAGAGAAAGTCGAGATCTGCATATACGCCTTCTGGGTGAGGAGTTATTCTTGATTTATTTTCGGTGTGTTATTTTAAGCATTTTTTTCCCCCCCTGGGGTTAGAGCACTGACCGGATGCAAACATGCGGCCACTAGTGTCAAAAAAAACCACGCTGTAATACAGAGATTCTTAAAGAAGCTCCGCCTTTACGCTGTGCTTTGTTACACTAAACTCAACGGCACCGGCATAATTCTGCCCCAGTGTGTGATTTTAGATAGCTTGCCTGCATTCCCAAAGAGGCGTGATGTGTAAGCCAACAGCGTCAGCGTCTAGTGTGTGTGTGTGTGTGTGTGTGTGTGTGTGTTGTGTGTGTGTGTGTGTTGTGTGTAGTCCCGCCATGCAGAACGTGGAGTCGGTTCTCTCACTACCTCTGCTGCCGGCTGAACGGCCCGAACAACTCTGTCCCCCCATTCTGTGTTTGTACCTTTTAAACGGAACACTGAGGCGGAATAACGGCACAACATTCCCGTCTTGAACAAACAATAAACAACCACTATTGCCATATTTCTGGTGATTTTGGCCAAAGTTTAAATTAGTAATACTGTTAAAGTTATGCAGTGGGTGAGGATTACAATAAGTGTAGGTGGAAGGAAAAGCAGTAGATATGAGCCAGCAGTTGGTTAGCTTAGCTTAGCACAAAGACGAAAAGCTAGCCTGGCTCTGTCCAAAGGTAACAAAATACACCTAACAAGCACCTCTAAAGCTCACTAACCGACACATGATATTGTTTGTTTTATTCAAACAAAAACCAAAGTGTAAAAAACAAGACATCGTGGTTTTTGGGGGGGATGTTGCACTATTTATTGACTGGAAATGCTAGAACAGAGTCTGTTTCCGCCTGTTTCCAGCCTTTGTGCTAAGCTAAGCTAACCGGCTCCGGGGATTTTTACAGTGCAGACACGCTTTGTTGCAGGCCTGTAGTGAATTCTCTGTAGTGAATAGGTGTATTTCCCAAAATGTGGAACTATTTCTGTAATGAATTCCACCCCCCAACCCCCCAAATAGCACCGAATGAATTACCCCTCAGAAAAGGAAGGTCTATTAGAGGTCCTCACAAGTATAGAGAGGAAGAGTGCATATGTGGGAGCTTCTATGTACGTACATACCACACATCTGTGTGTTTAGGATCAATCATATATGTCTCTGAGAGAGTTTTGCTTTTAAAGTCTTGAGTCTTATCTTTTCATCGCAAAGTAAATATTCCGAAAACGCAGTTTTACTTTCTTGGATGAATGGGAATGTCCACACATGGCGTGTTTCTCCAGGGGTTTGGGACATACCATCAGCTGATAAAGAATTAATAAGAACATTCTTCACTTTTCAGCTGGATGTTATCAGCCAACGCTGCTGGTGTGAGAACAGTTGTTTTATGTCCTGACCTACACCCAGTTTTTCAGCAGCTTTTACAGTAATGCTGTCTGTTTTCGTATTTTTCTTTTTCTCCCATTCCGTCCACAGTTAAATGAACAAAGGCTCGCTCTCACACACACACACACACATACACACACACACACACACACACACACACACACGTACAAATGAAAACCACAAACAGCCCACAGCCCCGGTAGTATAAATGTTTATTTGGCCTGCAACAACGCGGTTTGTTTCTTAACGTCTATGTTTGATGCATTATGTCGTGCAATATTTTAGCACACCGCGCACTAACGACATCAGCTCCAGCTGTGTGCTGTGTGTGTGTTCCCAACTTCACTTAGATACAAAGAATGACACTATGTGCGTGTGCACACGCGTGCAGCATGCTCACTACGTACTTCACTGTGTGTGTGTGTGTGCTTACAATTTAAGGGTTATATTACCTACAACTGTATTGAGTTACTTTTCCTTCTTGTTTTAAACCCAACTCCTTCCATTTATTACCCCTAAGTGTATTACATCCAGTGGGCAAATGCAGGGTTAATGATAAAGAGTACATTGCACGGTGGCATTTTATCCTCAGATCTAATTCAGAGAAGTCTAACTTATCCTCATTACAGGAACCTGTAGAGGAGCAAATGACAAATCACAGTATGCGATAATAAAGGTGACACTCTGAAAATCCCTTGGCTGGGATCCATCTCATCATTATGAGAGCGTTATGAATGGATGTAATAAAAGTGAATTAAGACAGGACACCGCTGATATAGATATTACGAGCACATTGTCCCTTCCCTAATGTGAATGGTGCTTCAGCAGGCTTCTGCAATAAGGGCCTCAATTTTGGAGAGGCTATCCTCAACTCTGAGTAATACTCACATACAATCACAGCGAAAAAGCTGGGAGGAGAGAGGGTGGGCAAACTATCGAGTCCTCTTTTGTACTCTCGCTGCTCTTTCATTATGGCAATGAATGTAGAGAAATCCTTTGATATTGCCGGGTTACAGTGCGCGACGCAGCAGTCGTTCGGCTGCACGGGGGCCTTCGCGTCTCTCTTTGAAGTCCCAGGAAGAAATTGATGTTTCACCGTCCCTTTATGACTCTTCTGTCGAAAAAAAGGAAATATAGATTCATATGCCCAGGACAAAGCTAATAGCCAGACTTGCTCAAAGCAAAGCAGCAGCATAAAAGCGCTGCGTGTCGGTTCAAGCCAAAGAACATTAATCTCTTATTAATACCAGTTGATTCTCTTTTCAAACTGTACTTTCCCTGCGTCCGTCCTCCCGTCTCTCTCTCATCCTCTGGCGGGGCGGCGCTCTGTGGAAAAAAAAAAAAAAGGCCACCATTGAGGAGCTGAGCTATACATCATTGATGAGGCTACAATAGCATTAGTGTATGCTTAGCCTGCTAATTCTCACCGCCATTATGGAAAGCTTTTCTAGCCGGGACGTTTGTAATTCCGCACAAAAAAGGATAAGCTGAGATCCGAGCGTGCACGAGGGCTTATGACGCTGATCAAATTAAGATCATTTTCTCCCAACAGGAATACCTGATAATGAGAAATACAATTGCCACAGAGAGGATCCCTGACAGGCTATTGACAAAGAGATTTGCCCCAGCGGTATTCATGAGTGGGTATTTGTTATGCGCATCGCATACGCAGAAATGTTTCCAGCTACGGGCCATCCACTTTCAAACAAAGTGCTGCTTCCTTTCCAGAGGCGTTATTACAAACATCAAACTTCGACAAAATGATATTGTTTTATTAGTGAATCTTGGCCCCATAGTGTCAGTCATGCATTCCTGACTGTCTGTATCAATGTGAGAATGCTTCACATCCAGCCGACGCCACAGTAATCCTTCCTCTCCAGAGATCACTCAGTGACTGAGATAGACCATTTCCCTCTTGTGTTCTTCATTTTTTTTTTTTTTTTTTTATTATTGGAAGGAATGAAGAACACATAAGAGCTTGGGGCAAAACTTGCATCTGATTTCCGCACACACAAAAGTCATTACGATGACACGCAGGCGCAGATTCATGTCCGCATGCTTGTGCGCACCTAAACTCATGTCGAAGTAGCGAAGCGCGCACATGCATAATCACAGACGTAGACGCAGAGGCATGAAAGTACGACCTCTTGGAAAATTATGGGGTGGAAACCTTTGGGATGTGTTTTTTTTTTTTTTCCGAAAGAAGAAATATGTTCGGCGTAAATCGCATGTGAAAGGAAAGTGAGAAACCGCACTGTTTAAAATAATGAAGATATGGCATTATGACTGAATTCAGCTCACATGCTTCATGCTATGGACACACACACACACCCGTTGCTGTGACTTACGACTTTCTGCTGCGTTGAGACGTCCTCAGTTTTCTCCTCGGGTCTTTATGAAACTTGATGTCATCCCTCAGCGCCCCGTCCGATGACACGATCCAGGGAAATGTGAAGTCACTCCCAGTTTCCCCCAAATGTGACATCTATCACGAGGACTTCCAGAAAACGGGTGCGGCGATCGGACCGGACCGGCACCTCCCTAAACACATGGATCAGAGAAAATAATGTCACCGCCGCGGTTGATTTAATCGCAAGCGTTGGCCTTATATTACTGCGGTATGACACTTTAATTACAACGATTAGCACAAGTGGAACATGCAGTAGTTTTTTTTGTTGTGCATCGAGCAGAGCGTCTCACACAGTCGCTGAAAACATCTGTTCAAAATGTGAAGCGTTTAAAGTGTCTGCCAAATTACAACAACAACAACAACTACAAAAAAAAAGAAAGAAACACTGTCTCACGTAGCTCTTTCGCTTTGTGCGCCCGTGTTTTAATATCAAAAGCAACAATGTTGCTGTTGAAATGAAATTTTACAATGTGGTTGTCAGCAAAAAAACAAACGTGTGTTCACCTCCGCTGTATAGGGGGAAGCAGAAGCAAGCCCAATGGCATAAATACATCTTAAAACCTGGGTCAATGAAACCAAAAGTCTCCGCATGGTTTGACGCTATAGAGGTTAAATGAGATCCTGTGCTTCTCCTTTCGTGAAGCCTTTGAGGACTACTTTTGATTTTGGGATAGCTGATAGTCTCCGAATTTTGCACGAGATCCACTGCCAAAGGGGAAGAAGAAAGGCACACACAACATCCTTCACACTACAAAACCCAAGCATTCCTGTGTAATAAGTATCCGTGTTACACATCCACCCAGCGGACCCTCACACCTGCTGGCCGGCGGGCCAGTAGCACACGGAGCGGCCCTCTGAACCGACATGTTTGACTAATACCGACTTGTCAGCGCTATGTATCCCTGCAGCTCAGGATATTGGAGCAATTACCTTCATGCAGCACCCCCCTCGGAGCACAGGGGTCGTCGGAGCCCAATTCATCTGTAGGACCCAGTCAAACAGAGCTAGCAGCGCTAACGCCGACTTGTTAGGGAACAAGGAGCCTGTCATAATTAGCTGTGACATTTGCTGACAGAGAGGCCAAAAGCAGGCCGGGCCTCCACTGAGATGTTTTAGCATAGAGAGAGAGAGAGAGAGAGAGAGAGAGAGAGAGAGAGAGAGAGAGAGAGAGAGAGAGAGATCTATCAGATAGAGACGGGTCTCTCACCAGCATCTCAAATGGATGCTGCTGCCTGAGGGGCCATTGTGCCAATCAGCAACTTTTTTCCCAACCAAATCATTTGCATCATAAACAGTCTCTCGCGATGTGCCGTGAATTAATTTGTTGTTCAGTTAAACGCTGGAATGAAAGAAAAGAAAGAAAAACAAAGTTTTAAGAAAATAAATATTCAAAATCATACATTCATGTTATGATTACAGGGTTTTTTAGACAATTTGGCAAAAAAGCCCAGTGAGGAGCCCCCCCCCCCCCCCCCCCCGAACATACAGCGCCTGTCTTACTTCCAAAAGTTTCTGTTGGAAAATAACAGTTGATTGTCTCATACATTCAGATCCTACACCACCACAAACAGAAAGAGATTCACTTTTCCCTCGCCCTTCTTATTACTTTAGCAGCAGTTAGAGGCGGTTGTGTTAGTGCGACGGGCGAACTCCAGCAACACAGTTCTAAAAGATTGCGGCGCCTGCTAATTGTCAACCCTGCAGGGGAACAGTAATGTCCCTCTCTGTTTTAAATCCTCACCTTTCCTCTCTCTCTCTCTCTCTCTCGCTCTCTCTCTCTCTCTCTCCCTGCCCCATCAAACAGTACCGTCTCCACGGGTGGACCAGTATGAGAGCGTGTGTGTGTGTGTGTGTGTGTGTGTGTGTGTGTGTGTGTGTGTGTGTGTGTGTGTGTGTGAGCGGAAGCTCAGCGCTGTCTGGCCTGTTGTGCTTCTCTGCATGGGACCCATTCACACCACCAAGAAAACACAAGGGGGAGGGAGCGAGCGACGAGAGCGGAAGATCGCTAAAGGAAGACGAGAGAAAGAGAAGACATTGAGACAGTGCTCACTGCAAAGTACTGCATGCATATGGAGGATAACATGCGTCCATAAAAACACATCTGGTGTCCATCAGAAGCTTTTTTTTTTTTTGTTCTTAGGTCAGGAGGCCACAGGATATTTAGAAAGGTAATGTCTTGGACAGAGACACGGGCTCATTAAATACCGTGTATTACTCTTGTCTCTTGCGATCCAGAAGAAGAAAAACGACGGTAATCACGTTCAAGACCATGAAACGTAACGTCGGTCAGAGTCCAGACGATACATTTCCTCACACACACACACACACACACACACAATGTTTCATGTAGTTTACAAGTTCATGCAGGACCGAGATAGCGAGCATTTTTGTAACCCTGCCGCGTTCGCCTCGAGGCAGAAGGAACGTAACGTAGCACAGCGCTAAATACATGTTGAGCAAAGGAGCCTCGCATCAGCCGTTTGTTTCACTGGCATGTGTCATGCCTGAGCAGCACTAAAACAAAACAGGTCGTCCCCCCCCCCCCTCGCGTCAATCTCTCTCACATCTCGAGGAAAACGCGCCGATGAAAGGAGACGGATGAATCCTTTTCAAAGGCAAATGAGCACAAAGCGTGTCTTGATTCGCTCACCGTCTGCCACCCATGAAGTATGTTCTTATCACCTGTAGCAGTATCTCACCGGCCTCTCTCTCTCCCTCTCTCTCTCTCTCTCTCTCTCTCTCTCTCTCTCTCTCTCTCTCTCACTTCCTTGCCCCGGGCGGAACATGGGACCACCTGCTACCGGTGAGGAAGGAACACAGGCAGCATGACAGCTCTCCTATGGATTTGTACACCACTTCAGGCCTGGAGGCCCCCGTGGTGACGGGGCGATGGAGAGAGAGAGAGAGAGAGAGAGCAAAGAGAGAGAGAGAGAGAGAGAGAGAGAGAGAGAGGAGGTTAGAGGGAGAGGAGGAGAGACGCTATACGACTGCCTAACTAAGGGGAACCAGCCGGTTAATTATGCAAATCGCACAATGACTTTTTTTTAACATTTTGTGGCGGAGGCGCAGTAATTGGTCATTTACAGCGACACATATGATACCGCGACGGCGCCGCTGTTCGCTGTAGCTCTGTTTGCATGCACCACGTGCATCAATTGCTGCTATTCTTAATTTGGGCGTTTTTGTATTAAAGAGAGCGTCCTCGCCAGAAAAACTACAACATCAGTTTAGTGTTCAAGTTCCCTGTTAACATGTTCCTGATCGGGGGCCCTCTTGTAAGCGGAGGGAAGAGGTCCTACCAACAGTCAACTTTATTTCCTTTTAACTATCACTATTTCCCCCCAAATTTAAATCACGTTTTATGTTATTTTTTTCCCGTGAACACATGTGTTTCCCACTGCGGCCTCTCAGCGGGGCATTACCTGCGTCGCCCGATCCGCCCCCGGTCTCCTCCCTCAAACCTAAAGCTGAGTCTCGAGTCTCGAGTCTCGCGCTGATTCGATTGGCTCGGCATGTTCGGCTGTGCTGGTGAGCAACGTTGACATCCTGTTGATAGAAAACGCTCACATGACAAACAACCATATATTTAAAAGGACTTATTGAACACATTATTTTTCTCTTGAGTGAAGATATTACTACCGTGATGCATTTTATTAAAACACATACATTCTCATTATTACCTAGCACTAATGCCCAGCTCCAATATTACCAAGCTCTATTACTATTGATTATTGGTTGTTTTACACGTTGTCAGCCCTTCTCTCGCTATTGCCCGGCCCTCAACCAATCGCAGAACGACAATCCCGAGAGAGATTTATCGCCTGTTCCATTACAGGCTTAGGATATATTTTAGATAGGCTCTCTGCGCCTGTGAAACAATCGCACATCAGACACGCCACGTCTACTGTTGTTTTTTCTGGTATTAACTGGAATCAGCTGGGGATTTTCCTCCCGGTGCTCTGAGGGTCCTGCAATCCTTGTGCGACTGTTCGGTTGAGACAAGTGCTTGCTGTACAGGAATGTGTGTGTGTGTGTGTGTGTGTGTGTGTGTGTGTGTGCGGGTGTACTCTCTTTGAGGGTCTACCATGTAGGCATGACAGCACCAGCAAGATAAAGGGGATAAGGAAATGGAGAGAGACAGAGAATGAGGCGAGAGATATATGGAAGATATGGACAAAGCTTGATTCTGAGACAAGAGATCCCCCCTTTGAAAAAGCTCTGATCATAAATTAAACATATGCATCTTAATAACGCTGCACAGTAAAAAGAAAGAAGAAAAAAAGAGCACTACCCTGAAAGGGATCTGCGGTGCTTTTTCGAAAGTCATAGTGAATCAGATAGCCTGCCTGCTACAAGGGCAGAATACGTGAACACCCTAAACAAGGGCTGCATCCGCATCTCAGGGCTACGGATGAATAGGAGAGGACAGATTGAGGAGAGTTTGCCGGCGATGGGGGAGTGGAGGGGTAGAGGGAGAATTGTTTTGGCAGGCCAACAAATAAAAGGCAAAAAAGTTAGACAATGGAGGAGGGTCATTAAAGGGGGAAAACAGCAACACTTAGGGAAGGATGTGATCTCAGTCCTTCAAAAATGCCGTTAAATTCCGTTGTTTTTTTTTTACAAACCTATTTTGCAATATTGTTACTGTGGTTTACTTAGATTTCTGCAGCCAAATAGACAAATAAATTGATTCACACAAACTGCTTAACGCCATAAAATACATGCAAAGAACTGCAAGGGTGTCCTTATTTTCACAGATTATTGTTCTGCTGTGAGCTTACAGTTCTACGTGAGAGATGCGTTGCTGCTGCCGTTTGCTCTCTTCTC
>NW_027176339.1:35000-47500 GCF_023349555.1 Cebidichthys violaceus | reverse complement strand
GAAGCATTATACTTAAAAAAAAAAATAAAATAAAAAAATAAAAACTACGGTGCCCCTGCTGTCTTTGCTTCACACATTCACAAAGCTCCATAATGGTAATTACTCTTCACGTCATGATTAGAACATATGCAGCCGGTGAATGGCCAACAGATGTGGCCTGATAATCCTGTGATTTCGAGACGCAGATAATTCTAACCTTGCCTTGAATATACAATCACCCTCCTTTTGAGAACCTCTGCTTCTCTCTTTCTCTGTTGTTCCGCTTTTTTCAGAAGCGACGTATTAAACGTTTGGCTACTTCCTCACCGGGGGAGAGAGAGTTTAATTGCGCTTCCGCTTAAGGGATTTTACAAGACTGGTGCCACTTTTAAAGTGAGACACTAATATCGATAGATAGTGAAAATGTCATCTGCCTGACCTTGTCCACATCTGTCCTCTCATTTTGTCCTTTTTTATCCACGTCTCTCTGAGTTCTGATCCAGCTTGTTTGTCTTGGCCAGTCCATTATTTCCTTATGTTTCCTGTTATTGCTGTAGTTCTCTCTTACCCGGATTTAACCCGCAGAACACTCAGCTTGCATTAACACTGGCCTGGAAAAGTCAGAAGTTTTACCCAGTGTGACCCAGATGTTTTCCACATAGAAATAAATGACACACAAAGCTAGATGGATGGATACGTAAATGAAGGAAGAGACGTGAGGAGATGAACTGCATGTTTTGTACACAAAAGCATATCATCCAACCAGTCACAGGTTATCAAGTGCAGGTGGGCAGGTCCCCCCCCCCCCCCCATCGCAGAAGAAGGGTCAAATTACTCTCACTGAAACCTGCACAATTAAAGGATCACATGCTAAACTGGTCCTCTATCAACGTGTGACTGACACCGTGCCACAATCCTCAGGAAGGGCCTTGGGCTCCATGGAGTAATATCCATTACCCATCAAGCACCATGGCAGCCCTGGGCTGCCCATCACAAATGAAACCATCTGCCTCCTCCATCTGCACTCATTTTGTCCATTATTCTTGGGCCAAAAACAATCCTTCCCTCCATCTTCTCCCTCATGCTCCACAACTCTTTACACACCACCTTTTACAATTACTCCCACTGCTTATTTAAAGACACGTTTGCATATTTATACTCAATCGTTTTGTCCTTGTGCCTTATTATGTTGTCAAAACCCTTGAATCTATCACCTTTCTATATTGTGGTGTGTGTGTGTGTGTGTGTGTGTGTGTGTGTGTGTGTGTGTGTGTGTGTGTGTGTGTGTGGTCATTCATGAAGTCCCTGTGTCAGGCCCGACTGTATGTGTGACTAAGAGTGTGTGTGTGTGTCTGTGTGTGTGTGTGTGTGTGTGTGTGTGTGTGTGTGTGTGTGTGTGAGTGTGTGTGTGTGTGTGTGTGTGTGTGTGTGTGTGTGTGTGGCTTAACGTCTCGCGTCTTTCAACATCTTAATAAAGATGGAGATTGCATCGCATCCCAACTTATTAATCAGCCGTCCCCGCTGCATCACTCAGCACGTGCGCACGTGAACGCGTGCGTCTCCATATATTAAACTTCATAAAGCTCGGCCTTTAATCTGATTAAAGTGATTAACATCTGTTTAAGCAGCAAGTTGCCTGAGGTGGTTCACATGCGATGATACGGCCATGTTATGAACACTGCAGTGCTTCTCCTGGCCCACAGTCACACCCCTGCAGTTGTTGTTTTTTTTGTTAATTATTTATTGATTTAGTGATATTTTTTTATTAAAATTCAACAAATAATTCTTTAGCCACATGTCACCCTACTTCAAACATTAGCCTTGACCCCCCCCTCACCAGTGTTTTGGTTATTCTATCTCCTAAACCCACCAGAGGAGTGCAGATCTCAGTCACCAGCTCAGCCTTGATTAGCTGGATGTTTCACACGTTCACACCACCGGTGGTGTTTTGCGGCGGCAGCGTGATTTAGATCTACTAGCGCGGCGTCCTCCTGACTCTCACGAGATGAATCTCTTAAATCACATTAGATTAACTCGGAGGAAAATATATTTACTCATTTTCAATTAAGCTGAGTCGGAGGAGGAGGAGGAGGCGCGTGGACACGTTGGTGATATACTTCAACATCTGGAAGAGGGGTGGAGCTGTCGTATACTCGAATTAATCAGCTGGCCTGATAGATTACACGATAGAAGATGTATTGGCTTATAGGACTTTAATGGGAGTGTTTCAGGAATTTCAGACTGAGATCTTCCAAGTATATATATTGTCAGGAAGAACTCTCCTCGATCCTTCTCTATACCCTCATTTCCTCCTTCAATTCCTTCTTTACCTCCTTCTCTACCTCCTCCTTCCCTCCCATCCTTAGTCTTTTCCTTCTTTTCCCCCTTAATTAATTCTTTACACCCTCATTTTCTTCCCAAACTCCTCATTTCATTTCCTTTCCTCGTCACGGCAGAAAGACCGACCCGTGTTGATGATATTACAGGGCGTGTTTATTTCCTCACATATTCATACGCATGCATCACTCCAACTGAAAGATGCTCTCATGATACACCATGGTACAATAAAACACTATTTAGTGCTTAACCTGCTAACGGATCTACCAGATTTTTTGGGATAACAAGTATGAATCATCAGGGTGTGAGAATGTGTGTTTTTTTAGAGGAAAAGTTTGGAGACATACAGCTGGAATGGAGATGCGGGATGTTTTACAGCCCGGGGCATTGACTGGGGGAGTGTTTTATTAAAGTTAACGAGAGAAGGCCGCGCCCCTTCCACTGCCCATGCCCGAGCTTAAGTGCTTGTTACCCCGTTACTCTGCAGATGTGTAAATCTCCCTCCCTCACTCCCTTTTCTCACTCTCCATCTCTCTCCCTTCTCTCCCTCGGACACACTCCGATTGAGAAAAGTGCAAACGGGACAGAGGAGTGTCCCATAAAAAAGTCTGTGTTGAGAGGGGGAGGTGGGATCTGGGATTCACGGGGCATTTTGTGTCTTTCTGTTATGTTTATGACAGCAGCATGTCCGGCTTTAAACACAGACTTTACACGCACACACACACACACACACACACACACGCACGCGCGCCAAATTGCTTGCGATTGACTCCCATGACCTCTTTATGTCAAAACTCGACATGTAAAAGTTGCCATCCAATTTGCGAGCGCGTGAGGAGACGAAATAAAGAAACGGAGTAAAAGGGCAGAGATTGTATAAACTGGTTGTAAAAATGACCCTATATATGTCAAAGTGAGATGTGCTTTCAGCCTCCTTATCTGGGTTTACAAGTTGTCTGAGTTGTCTGTGCCTCTGTGTGGCATCATGGGGGAGGAAGGAGGAGGAGGAGGAGGAGGAGGAGGAGGAGGAGGAGGAGGAAGACGGTGTGCGAGAGACTGTAAGAGAGGGAGCGGGACGAGAAATCAATAAGGCAGAAAATGAGATCATAAAATATGATAAAGGACAAAGAGTAATGTATCTCTTGCCATTGGCGCATATTTCTCTTTCACACTAATACCAAGCTTATTAACTTGTTAATAAATAATGGCAGTTAGCGATGGGACTCCAGGAGATTTTTGATGTGAGACGGTCGAGTTTATCCCAAATTTAAGATTGAGAAACCGTGCTAGGAGCAGGGGCGTGAACATAGATGCCGTAGAGGGGCCCGTGGGATTGGGGGGGGGGGGGGGGGGGGGGGGGCGTAGACAGAGCGGGTGAAAACGATGGTCAGGGCATTTTTATGTGTGAATATAATAGCAACTATGGAGAAATGCTTATAGTCAAAGAAGAGCTTAAAAATGACACAAGGTTTCCACTAGAAAGGGCAAACCCATTTCTTTTACTTTTTGGGGAAAAGTCAATAGCAATCTGGTAATTCTAAATGAGCGACAAAAAACAACGGCCAGTGGTCCACAGCTAAGCAGAGGCGCTTTCACGCAACACACTAATGTGCGCTCGTACCTGAAGCATTACAGCTGAAGCCACGAAAGCTTCAGCGGCTTTATTGCGCCACAAAGCCTCAGCTGTGGCGGCTGAGCCAGCACATCAGTTTAACATCAGCGGTAATATTCTCAGAGTTGGAACAACAGCAACTGCCCCTGCGGCGCTTTGGTGTTTAGCCACTTTAAAAAAGCCGACACTTAAAGCACGTAAGAGGAGGAATTAGTTAAACCTGTGTTTTTTTGGCTGTACGGAGTACAGTGGTGTAGGCTATTAACACAAATGGTATTGCATTCATTGCGAGCGTGAAAGTACCTTAGGCCATCGTTGAATTCCAGGGGCGACGTGTGAGGCATAAAGAAAAGACTCATTAAATTAAAATTTGTAAAATGATAAAAGTGTGGCCCAGGAGAAACACAAGAAGGAGTGAAAACAACCAATTAGCCAAAGTCTTGAATTCAGAAGAGGGAGGGAAACAGGCCAGACAGACGAGTGTGACTTGATAAAGTTCCATAAGCAATAAGCATTTCTGAAGAGAGCGCTGGGTTTTTAAGATTGAGGACCCTGAACAAGAAAATCATTTCATGAGATGGATTACTTTTAATTATGGCTTGACATTAGAGTAGAGCAGAGTAGAAAGAAACGACAGGAGAGGAAGAGGAGGGCCGACGTGCAATAAAGGTCCCCGGCCAGACTCGAACGAGGGACGTCGTGGTTCCTTAAAAGGACAGTTCACCCCAAAATCATTCATTCACATTCATCCTCTTACCTGCTATTCATCAAGCGAGATTGTTGTGATGTGAATTGCCAGAGTTGTGGAGATATTGGCAGTAGAGATGCCTAACTTCTCTCCAACATAACAGGACTACATGGCACTCGGCTTGTGGTGCACAAAGCAGCAGAACAAATCTTTAATTTGAAAAACTCACAGCGATGTCTGTTTCCAGAAATCATGACTCGATTACTCAAGATAATCCAGAGAGCCTTTGTACGGAGCAATTTAATGCGGGAACTATTTTCTTTCAACCGTATCGCCGCGCCGAACGAAGCGTTCATCTATTTGGCAAGTCAAATATTTCAAGCCGATATTTCAGGGATTTGAGGAATTTGAGTCATTTCCAAAAAAGACCGATGAATGGCAAAACATTAAGAGCAAAATGAACACATTAAGGTATAACAATGGCCTCTGAAAACATGTGAATGTGTCATCCAACATGTTTGTCATTGATTTTTAAGGAACACCGCTCGTTCTAGGCTTGTATGCTGCGATAGGAGACACACAAACTGCATTGTGTTGCACCGGTATAGACTGTTTTGGGGTGTTCCTACTTCGGTGTTCTGTAATCCAGTCGGCCCTCTGTTTCTTCTCCCTCGCCCCTAAGAGTCCGGGGACCTTCTGCAGCTGAGGAATTGGCACAGAGTCTGAGAAGAGACCTCTTCACCTTCCCAGTCAGCATCCATAAACTGTAGCTGGGAGTGTTTGCAGGCTCTAAAGGAGCTCTCTTTCCCACTCTTTCACCCTCTCCATCTTTCTCTTTTTGCTCGCGTGTTTGTGTTTTAATCGCTGCTTCAATGTGTTGCGTCGATGTCTCGTTGGGTGTTGGCAGAACAGAAGAAGAAGTTCACTATGAGGAGAAAACAGCAAATATAGTGAAAAGAAGTGGTGGGAAAAAGAGACAGTGGGAGATAAAATGGGGTCAGATGGAAAAGACGTCTGGTGTTTAGTGAGAAAGACAGAGGAAAGGAAAGTGGTCGGGCACTTTTGCTCTCTGATCTTTGATTCCCCTATAACTTTGAGGAACGGCAACAAGGAGGAGATGGAACGAAAAAAAACAAAGAATGAGAGCCCCTGGAAGAACGCGATGGAAAAAGAGGAAATGGGGAAAGTCGAAAAGCACCCTGGCGGAATAATAAAAAAAAAAATAAAACAGATTGTGAAATACAATATAAGAAAGAGGGTTAGGTTTTGAAAGCCAGATACGATCGGATATGTGTATATAGGAGATGGGTGAAGAGAAAATGATGAAGAAATGGAAAGAAAGAAGGAATGGAGAAGGGTGGGAAGTGCAGAAGTCAGCAGGGTGGAGTATAAATACAGCAGGATTATAAAGTCACCCTGTTCTGCTTTCTGCTCACCATCTCTTGTGACAGAACACAGAAAGAGGCTTACTACTGAGTTATGCATTGCAAACAGGGCGTGTGTGTGTGCGTGTGTGTGTGTGTGTGTGTGTGTGTGCGTGTGCGTGTGTGTGTGTGTGTGTGCCCATGGCCATTAATAACATCTTTAAGGGATCTAGTCAGGCACCGCCTTGTCCTCTGTGCCCTGTCCCCGGCTGCATACCGCTGACTTCATAGGCTCCCAGTCGATTTATCCACCCAAGCAGAAAGATAACAAATGGACATTAATGCCATCTTTTTTTTTTTCCTCTCTCTCTCTCTGTTTCACATCATATACGCAGACGTACCCACACAAACCTGAGAGTGCACCCACGCTGCCGTCGGCCTGCTCCACTGTAGCTCGGTGGGTATAATGGCAGCCTGGCCGGCGCCCAGAATTTGATTTCACTTATTAAAATAAATGATAAAACACCATAACAGTCGATAACAAGCCATCGAGACACTATATTCATATCAGCGAGTTGGTGGCTGTCTAGAATGTCTGGATGAATGGCTCTCCATCAGACCTTTTTAAACACTCACAGGCCCGACGGAACGACGTCGTAACAAACAGCCGCGCCCGAGCCGAGACGCCACTCAGGGTTTATTTAGAACGTATCGATTTTACGCCACGGCGGGAGAAATATCACAGCCTTGCAGTTAATATCATAAGCACGTAGTCCGATGTGAACTAAACAACAATAAATATTTTTAAAATTCAACTAAGCTGATGTAGCAATTCGGCTGCTGAGTGCTATATGAGCCAAGCCCGGCCTGATGTTCTATTGGTTTGAAGGCGTGTTGTTACGGGCCAGTGAAATATGCAGAGCGGCCGCAAGCTTCTGTCAGTTATAATGAAGGTGGTTTATACCTAACGAGGGAGAAGGAAAGAAATTAGTTTGTAATGTAATGTAACTACTTGTGAACAAGTGTGTCGAGCTTTAATAGACAGCAATTCAATTATTAGCCTAAAACTAATAATTTCAGCCAAATTTAATTTTTCTACTTAGGTTTAAGTCAAAGTCGGACTTCATTTGCTAATTTCCTTCAACCTTAAAGCATCCATTAAAACAAATAGAATGCCGCTTTATGATTGTAGGCCTCACTTCCACCCAGATGTGGTTAAAAGTGGACTGGCTCTAGAGATTAATGTTGTTGTTTTTTTTTTGGTCATTAAATGCTCACCAACCTCATAAAGCCGCATTATCAGCTCTTGCTCTGCAGCACTATAGTGTTTTCATGCATTCCTGTGTTTGTCATGTGAAACGCTCAGACCGGAGGAACCACAAGTTATTTTAGTGAAACTAATCTAATCCGGAGTACAACGACATACTTAATGAAAAATACTTTTATTGATAAGTCTCGCATTTTTCTCACATACCTTCATGAGTAGAATCAAACTCGTAAAGTAATAGTTTGAAATGTTGTCTTTGGATGTTCTTCTTCATTCTTGGATGTTTGGAAGTATCGTCCGCTCCTTTTTGTATTCTGTTCTGAGACACATACAGACGTCCATTTTTTATTTATTTTTTTTGACCTTGAGTGTTGTCTTTTCTGCAAAACCTTGCAGGATAAATACACAAGAGCGGGGTTCTTCGAGTTTGTGCTCTCTGCCTGGAGGTCGACCACGGAGTGATATTGTTGGACGCCACCATTTATTTAAATGGTTTGGATTCCTACAAATTCTTGTAACTTCAAATAAAAACCCTCTTGTCAAAAACACAGCGGGTACTAGAAGGGTTGTTTTTTTTTGGAAAAATCTCAAGCTGACAGGGTGTTCAGAGTGATATGAGTGCACTTGCTGAGGAAAAACCTCCAGCCTGCACAATGATAAGACACATCTTTGTTATTATTACACAGGTGGAAAAAAAATAATAATGACGTACTAAAGGGAATGTAGCTGGCAAAGTCACCCCCGAAAGCTTTCCTTCTCCTGACACTAAGAGTTTTAAAGCTCACTCTCAGTAGTATTTGTGGGGGATTTTATCCTCCGACTGTATAACAGCACCCAAGTGCCCAAGAGACAGGGATCGATGTTCCGGAGACACCTCTCCCCATCTGTGTGCCCTTCTGACGAGCACTCCGATGCTCTCAGTCAATAGCTCATACTATCAATGATGAGGTTAGTTAATCAGAGAGAGTGCATTGACAAAGCTATTTTCTCTGATCAATAAAAATATCATTGATTGGCATGAGAAGCATTACATCCTTTCCTGTCCTGTTAGTCGTGGACCCATGCTGCGTTGTCAAAGAGGAGTGGATCCATACTGCAGTTAAACCCGTAAGACGGCGGCACACATCTGCCGCTCGGCACTCGTGGGTCGTTTACCGGGCCCGGCTTTTTTTCTTTTTTTTTTTTTTATTGTTGATTTGTGTCACAATCTGAATGGCCTCTGCTCTTGTGAGCACAATGCCTGGATGAATGTCTGTGAGCTGAAGCAAAAAAATAACGATTGTAACCTAATGACCTCTTAAGGTTAAGCTCAGGCCTGACCTCTGACCCCGATTGGAGATCAAACAGATAGTGTATTTACCAATTAGTGGTCATGACACTGACATATCCTATCTGTCATAACCTTTTAGTTGCTGACTTCCAGAGGCCTCGGGGGGGGTTCTGTTTTCCAAACCTGCCTACATGTTCAATTTGGACTATTTAGACGATACTCGTTGTTAATTTGGGGATTTGATCACAGACCGTTATTGGAGTCAAAAACGCCAGTGAAGTTCATAAAAGTAACATCTTTGTTCCGATAGTTTGACTTCTCTGTTCTTTGTAGGTTATCCAAAGTTTAAAATAAAAATAATACATTTGTAGAATCAGATTGATTGGCTGAAACAGTACTTGATCGTGTACAGTAGGTATGCATCTTTCGGTATAAAATTGTTACGACTTGACATTGTAGTTAGCAGCCAACAAAATATATACAAACCAAATTTTAAAATAGTCTTTAAAGTAGGAACCTGACAGCTAATGTTGGGTTTTGAACTCGATTTTCATTTCCAAGAATAGTTCAAAATCTATCAAATGTAAGAGTCCGACGTCTTTGGATGTGACCTAACGTGTGTGTTGCTATCCGAGCTTCTCCTTGCTGGCGGCCATGAGCGAGCCAGTGCCTCTCTGCACGCCGTCGTTGCCACCGAAGCATATAGCGCGCAACCTCCGGTTCCCCCCCCTCGGGTAAACACTGTCTGCGCTGTTGGCAGCCGGCTCAGCCTTCGCCATGTTGAGAGCCGTTTAGAGGCAATAAAAAAATGCTCCCAAAATTGTACGTAACACCTTAAATAAGTAGGAGGCTGAAATCAATGGGTTGTGTTCGCCGGAAGGCCCCATAAAACAAACCATTTGGGACGTTAAATTCATCTCTGTCACCGACATCCTCTCACAGACTCAGACAGGTTCAGAAAAGTATGACACGTCTGTAATAGAACTGTCTCAGAATCAACTGTAGGAAACCCACTTAGGTATCTTGACGGTTGTTCCACCCTCACAATTTCAGACTAACCCTGAGGGATAACACTTGCCAATCAGAAACACTAGATTGGTCACAATCCTTCAAAAATGTTTCTCTGCCTCCCTCCCTCCTCTCCGTCTCCTCCCTGTGGGTGGACGACAATACATTATAAGTGTAAGATTTTACTTTACACGAGTCGTTTCAAGTGATAGCTGTTAGCTCTCTTCTTCAATGACGGCCTCCTTGAGAACAGAGTGTCACATTGAAATGTTGTCATCTTGACGCCCCGGAATGAACCGTTTCATCTCCTTGTCAGTCACATATATTGTCCATTCCCAATGCACAGCCTTTTATTTCGTATGATGCTATATCCCAAAGTATTCTCTCTTTCTGAGGAAATTAGTGTATAAATAGATTCCCCCATGTTCTCTTGGTAATCATCATTCACAGCACTTTCTGCGTGACTTTCTCGTCAGCCTTTTTTTTTCCGTTTGTGACTTTCCGTCATGCACACAGAATCATCACAGGGCATGTATTAAATATGTCAATCAGATAATGACTTAAACAAAAACAAAAAAAAAGCATGCAAACAAACACACACGCCACCTTCTACTCACATTGCACATCTTAGGGGATTGTGCATCACGTGCATTTGCAATATTCCTGCCTGTAACATTGACGTTTGTTCCTCTTCTTCCTTTTTCCTGCCGCCCCGGTGAAGAAAGACAACGCGCGTGGGGGGAATTTGACAGCGATAGTGATATCGAGGCGGGG
The DNA here is from genome assembly GCF_023349555.1 of Cebidichthys violaceus. Classification (NCBI taxonomy): domain Eukaryota; kingdom Metazoa; phylum Chordata; class Actinopteri; order Perciformes; family Stichaeidae; genus Cebidichthys; species Cebidichthys violaceus. The sequence goes on along the minus strand of NW_027176339.1, from coordinate 37,201 downwards.
GCGGGACAACGCTCACCCCCTAGGTCACCTCGTACGGTCGCTGTGTATTCTGGTCAGGACTCCATGCTGATGGGAAGCGGAAGTCAACTTTGCATTTCAAGGCGTGTGAGAAAACTCAGCCCCGCTGAGATGCTAAAAAACCAAAAAAAAAAAAACGCCACCCGATGCTCTGTCTCCGACTGTGTGTGTAAGCGTGCGCGCCTCGTCTATTTATGTGTTTTTGTACACTATATATATATATATATATTTATGCATGTGCTTGTGTGTCTGATCATGTGTTTGTGTTTCGTAACGCGGGGTTGGAAGTGCAGACTCGCTGTCAGTGTGTGTTCAGGTGTCCAGCGTCCCCCGGCCCTGCCTCCATGGGGAAATCTCCTCCACCCCTCACTGTCTGCTCGGACACGGTGTATCTGTGTTCGGACTGTCGCTCCAGGTCGGGGCTCCGTGGCCCGATGTACTCGTCATGCAGCTTTAGTTTACCTCTCCTCTCCCTACTGCTCCCCCTCTCCCCCTCTCTCTCTCCCCCCCCCCTCTCTCTCTCTCTGTCTCTCTGTCTCTCTCTGTTCCTCTCTGAGTCCCACAGCAGCCACACTCACAAACACTCACAGCCCACAGAGGTACACAAGCGCCAGAGCATTCATGCGTATATTCACATTCAAGTACACACACACACATGCATTACTCATTCAGTTGCACTCAGGGACGTATGACTGACAATACCCCAGACAACTACCTGCCAGAGGTGGGGCAAAGTCCCGAGTCAAGCTCACGATAATACAGTTTCGGGTCCCAGGCACCGAAGGAGCAAATAAAGCATTCTTCACCATCCTTGTAAGAACTTTGACGTGTTGTAAAACGCCACCTGTGCCACGCTGGATTTAAGCGGAGCGCGTTTAATGAAGAGGATAATTGAAAGTTTGACAGGCATTGCCTTAATATCCGACGTCTACACGTGTAAACGCCTGTCATCGGAGATGCCGCCACCTCAGGCTCAGTCAACGCAACTGTCAGATACGTTCAAGAATGGATCGCCAGTTCCTGTAAATGTATGGATCTGTTTTCATAAATACCACAGGGATCAAAACAAACAAAAGGAGGGGGGGGGGGGGGGGGGGGGGGGGGGGGGGGGGGGGAGAAGAAGTGTGAGTGAAGACGACTATAATGAACACACTGTGCTGATCAGGTTTCTAGAGACCGCGTTTCCTGACAGTTGCGCTCGCGCTGGTGTAGGTAATATTGCGATCAAATGAAGACGTCTGGATCTTCCCATTGGATGCTTGGCGAGCTTGGCGAACTATACTCCGGTGTATTTGACAATTGTGTTTCGCAGCCTGGCACTGGGGTGTTTTTTTCTTTCTCTGCAGATGTTTCCAGGAGATACCCATCAACGCTGTAATATCATCTGAGGCGTAAATGCATGAGCAGATGTCTAGTGTAGTGTATCGAAGGCATGGTGTCGGAAATTCTAAGTCACACGCAGCTTTGTCACGTGTATGAAACTCCCCTCTTTTCCCTTCCTCGACTTGATTTTGAGAACTTGAGTATATGCGGTGCCAGCAGAGGACAAGGTGCTTTCATTGTGTGTAGTCTTAGTTCATTTTTCTAAATGCCCTGGTGCTTCATTCTTTTCACCGCATGATGTCAGAAAATGTGAAACCATCCTTAAATCATATTTTTTTCTATGCTCAAAGTGGCGCGAATGTAAAATTAGGGGGAACGCTTCAAAAACAGCAGGTTATATAAAAGTCCAACTGAAAAAATAGAGGATGGTTGTAGCGCTAAAAGGCACTCGGAAATCCAGCTTTTTGGGGAAATAAGTTATTGTTGCTGACAATGTGATCGAAAAAGGCGAACTACGGAGAGAGGTCTGTTTAACTCTGAGCCAATTTAAAGTAATAAAAAAGGGAATTGATTAACGCTACATATTTGCCATATGCTCTCATTTGGGATTTACTTTGACACAAAGCTTACTTCAAAATGCTGTGGAGGTTTTCATGTCTGGAAATGTCATTTGGATGGGATTCAAGCAACACAGGTGATGTGATTTAAACCTATACGCAAACTTCAGAAACTACTTTATCATGAGATCTGTCTAGACATTAGACACCAGGTGTGATTCCTCGTGATCCATCTCCTAAACCCATCCTGCCGCAACCTTGTTCCCCCGACAAAGAGTCAGAAATGCGAGCGGGACAGATTGA